>NC_133204.1:5330538-5403038 GCF_958299795.1 Porites lutea
AAGAGTTTTTCTTTTTTCTCGGGAAAGTCATTTTATAACAGCAATAGAAAACTTTTTTCCTGTGTTTGCATAGCCTGATATAAACACTCAAGGGGTTGGGAGAATTCTTGGCAGTTATGCAAACCAACGAGCCGACGTCGAGGGTTTGCATAACTGTCTTGAATTCTCCCAACCCCTCGAGTGTTTATATCCGGTTATGCAAACACAGGAAAAAAGCTTTCTATTGCTTAAATATTGTTTTTTTTAGAAAAATACTGTTACTTTGTCGTTTACAAGCAATTTATTTGTAAACGTTAAGTTTCACAGTGCATAAGGAAATGTACCGAGTTTACGCGAATTAGCGCCGCGGCGCTTATTAACTTTTTTCTCCAAAAATGCGGCGCTTATTTGAGAGCGCAGCTTAATACGATAGTAATACCGCTTAGTACCGTATTTACACGATGTAAGCGCCGCGGCGCTAATTAACTTCCACCCCCCCCCCCAATGCGGCGCTTATTTGAGGGCGGTGCTTACTCGAGTAATTACTGTAATTGGCAACTTGAGAGTTTATTACATTTAGGGCAAATTGTTATTACATTTAGGACAAAATGTTATTACATTTAGGACTTTATTACATTTAGGGCCGTTTACTACATTTAGGCCTTCTACATTTGTGCTAGCACTATTTACATATACGACGCCGCGAGCTCCAGTTAATGGAAACAGCTGCCCAGCGCTATACTCCTACTTTTCCGGATGCCATGTTGGTGTCTTGCAACGTTGAATTTCCTAAATCAGCCGACTTGGGGAATCAGACGCATACGAAGAAAAAGGCCTCTGTGAAAACTCGTTACCATTAAATATCGTAATGACACAGTGCGTTGTGGCTACTAAACGTTCGCATTAGGGATTGTAGAAGACACCGTAAGGAGGGATTGTACCTAAAGCTAGTAAGTGAGAATTGGGACAGTGTCTTAAACTTAAATGATGTCGAGGAGGCAGTGAATAATTTGGAAGCAAAAATTAAACACCACATGGATGAGTGTATGCCGTTGCGGTCAGTGCGCATGTCATCGCGTGATCCGGTGTGGATGACATCCTTAGTAAAATCGTTAATGAGGGTAAAGTCAAGAATAGCTCCAAGCAATAAAGATCGGCTGGTTGAGGTTAACAGGAAAATAAGCGAATTGATTAAATTAAATTAAATTAAAGAAGAAAGAAGAACACTCGCAAAGGCACCTGTCGGATCCAAAGAATGGTGGAAGCACGTAGATAACTTGTCCCAACGACGCAGCATTTCTGCTAACGTTACATTGGACACTAAATCACTGGAGGAGCTAAACGACTACTTCGCCGATTTGTGCACTGATGACGCATATACGAAGCCTGTACCAGCTATTGTGGATAAGAGCTTAGAAGCCCCTCAGATATCAGAAAGACACTTGTGGAATTGCTTACAACATCTGAAGAAAACCGCCATGGGACCAGATCTCATTCCCTTTTGGATTTGGAGGGATCACGCTGAGATCTTCACAAGTGTCATTCATAAGATCTGGAATGTTTCCCTGAAAACTGGCAAGTGGCCCTCCTCGTGGAAATGGGCCCACGTGACGCCCCTCCCTAAGATCGACATCCCTAAGGGCAAGCGGGACTTCAGAGGAATTAAGATCACGCCTGTAATTGCACGCGCGTTCGAGAAATCTGTGTACAACACCCATGCACGAGACATTGTCGAACAGCATCTGAGTTCAACACAGTTTGCTTATACGACAGGGGGGAGTTGCACTGATGCGCTCTTGAGCATGCAGCACACCATCTACAGCTATTTAGACGAGCAAGACTGCAAAGCCGTCCGAGTATTTGCAAAGGATTTTAGTAAAGCACTTGACTGTGTCAATCATGAACTCCTGTCATCTAAGTTTAAGCAGTTGCCATTGAATCCCCTTATTGTGAACTGGTATTTAAGCTTGCCCGAGAAACGCCAGCAGCGAGTAGTTTATAACGGTTTTGAGGGACAGTGGCGTGAGGTTAATAGGGGTACGACACAAGGTAGTGTCAGTGGGCCATATCTTTTTAACGTGTTTATTAATGACTTGGAGATCAATCTAGAAGGTCGCCCAGCCTTGTTTAAATATGCTGACGATTCTACAATTATCGTCCCTTTTTGGGGAAACGGCCAGTGTCGTACTGACTTGGTGGATCAGTTTCTTAGCTGGTCCAGCCGCAATCGCATCACATGCAATCCAACAAAATGCAAGGAGATTATTTTCCGTAAGAAAGGTTTCAGTCAGGACATCGCGCCAGTTAGTAATATACCGCAGTGCGCAGAGTTATCCATATTAGGAGTTACTTTCCAACAAAATTGTAAATACAGTAGTCACGTGCGCGCGAAGATAATTAAGGCGAACAAGTCATTATTTGTATTAGGATCTTTACGTAAGGAAGGAATGTCCCAGGAGGAAGTAGATCATCTTTTTAACGCAATAGTTTTACCAAATTTTTCTTACGCTCTCCTGGTTTATGGTGCCTCAGATTCCGACCTTTCTGTAATACAGAATTTTTTAGACCGGTGTATGAAAAGAAAGTTTATGTCCAAGAATGTAAATATCAGGGATTTGCTAGAGAAGGCGGACAAGACACTCTACAAAAAAAAGATCGAATGACCCCGAATGCCCGTTCTTCCAGGTTTTACCTAAGGAAAAGAACATGAGGTACAATCTTAGAAATACGTCAGTCCCTGTCCCTAGAATCTACACTGACAGGTTTAAGAACGTTTTTAGTAACAGAATAATTTTTAGATATGATATGTAAATAGTTTTTTTGAGTTTATATTGTAACTTAGGATATGTGATTTTATCTTAAGAAATAAAGATTATTATTATTATTATTATTATTAATTCTACAGCCGCTCCCAACCCTTAATTAAACAGAGTAATCAGTAAGACTGCGTTCGTCATGCGTCCATACTACAATAAAACCTATAGTTTTTATGAGCCGAACCTAATTCGAAATAAGGCCGACCTAACCTATTTAGACCGCCTGAATTGATTCAGACGCCGATCTTAATTCCAGCCATTCAAAAGGAGAAAAATGCTCATTTTGGTGAAACTGTTTGCAAAATACGATATTTAACAATAAATGAATGAGGCTGAGTATCTTATGAAGAATCAAACACCCTCCGAGATCTTCATAATTCTTCATATGATACGAAAGCCGAATTCAATAATTGTTTTATTATTCATTCAAAATAATTCCTAGTTTAAAAGCATGGCTAAAACATGCTTATCTCCATCGATCCATCGATGTTAAGTTCATCTTCGATAGTGCACGTTTCGGCAAATATTCTCCAAATAGCAGATGTCTCCCTTCGAGTTGTCTTCTTGCTGTTCTCGCTATGTTTTTAGCTATTTTTTCGCCTAGTTCTTACTCTTGAACCGAGTGAAATGTCCGCCATTTTTCAAGTTCACAACCAAATCTTCCGTTGCCCGAACACCCCTGGATATGCCCCGGGGGGAGGTTGAAGGTTCGAACTGATCGGCGAAATCGCAAATCATCGAGAGGCACGAGATACAGTTTCTTTTCTTCCTTGCGTAACTCATGAGGAATCGGAGTGCAGGAGAGCTTTTCAGCGGTGTACGCGGCTGCAGCGCGGCGTGGAATGAAACAGTTTAACCTCGTCTCCACGACTTTTTCCTTAAAGAATAGGAGGTAAAAGCCCTGGGAACGAGAATGGAGGCAGTCGTCTGTGATAAATAGGCCATTTCCGAGTTTCCCCGGGCCTCTGTTTGAAAACGAGGCTAAGTGCTCAGTCTTTGATGTGGAAATGATTTTTCATTCTTATGCAAATAAAACTCATTTGAGGGTTTTTGGAACTCGCAATTAAGTAGCCTATTCTACGCAGTCTACTTCTTTGGACGCTTTAAGGCTCTTTGTCTCCGCTACGAGACCCAATTCTGTTTGGCTGTCTTAGGACATAGAACTAACAGAAAGAAAACCTCTGGAACAAGGGCAGCTCATTGGAGATTGAACGCAATTCAAGAAGTAATTGAAGTCAGCGAACAACGATATCAATGTCTTCTGTCCTGCCTTACCAGTTCTAGGGGGACCTTATGCACCTGCCGAGAGTTATCCCGTTGGGCGAGAGGAAACCCCTAGATGGGGGAGGGAGAACCCCAGGGCTGACTAAGGGGATTGCAAAATCATAGAGGAGTAACAGTGGTTACGCAATAAAGCCAAAAAAAAGTAAAACGACAAACAGACACCAAAACGCAGTGGAATACATTGCAGGTAAGTCTTTTTTTTTCATTTCATTTAAGAAAAAGTAAGGTTTAGCGTTATTTAGCGTTCGCAGATCTCAGTAATATATTTCTCATACTAAGTCTATTATATTTTCAACGGTCGCCTGTAACGCGACATCGGCGCGTCACCTATGGTATGTAAATTACATTACACCCTTCCCTCGTAACGTGAGTTTGGGCCGCCTGTGGTTTTTCCAAATTATCAGTGCTTTTCTTGGTTTTCACATGACGTCACCAAAATTTAAAACTAAGAAAACTATCGCTTCTTCTGAGTTTCTACTTTCATGTGGTATTACAGCACCTTAAAACCTTTATACAAACAAATTTTCGGTTCAAAAAGGTTCTTCGTTTTTGCGATATTTCCAGGTTTTTGCGTTACGCGGCATTTAGCTGACTGCCAGGAAAGCTGGTTTAAGACCCTTACCGATTTTGGGAGATTTTGCCATCTAAATATTCCTTGTCTCAGAATAAATATTTCTTTAATCTTCATGAGTTCCTCAAGCGAAGAGTTCTCGCATTAGTAGGAAAACTCAAAAAACAGATGTTTCTGAAAGAGACACAACCATGGCGTCTCCATAAAAAGCTTTATAAATCTGGATAAAACGTTTTTCTGAATATCTCACATATGAAATATTGCACAGACCTGTTTCTTAGCAAGGCTTTTTTTTGTATATTTATCTTCTTTCATTTCCAAGATTCTAGACTTTCTGTATTAAAAGGTTTCCATTTTTGTTTTTAATGGCGTGACAGTGTACAATGATGCCAAGTTGTTGATAACTTGATGCCATATCAGTCGGCATGATCCTCACCGAAAATCTTCTTTCTAATCATTACTGCTTTTTCGTAAAGTTCTTTGGCTTGATTGTATTCTCCTAGGTTGCGGTACACTGTTGCCAAGTTGAAATAACTTGATGCTGTATGGGTATGATCTTCACCGAAAATCGTTTTGTTAATCACCAGTGCTTTTTCATGAAGTTCTTTGGCTTTATTGTATTCTTTCATATCGCAGTACAGTGTTGCCAAGTTGTTATAACTTAATGCTATATTGGCATGATTTTCACCGAAAATCTTTTTGGTAATCACCAGCGCTTTTTCGTAAAGTTCTTTGGCTTGATTGTATTCTCCCAGGCTGCCATATACTGATGCCAAGTTGTTATAACTTGATGCTATATCGGCATGATCTTCACCGAAAATTTTCTTTTTAATCATTAGTGCTTTTTTGTGAAGTTCTTTGGCTTTATTGAATTCTTTCAAGTCGAAGTACACTGTTGCCAAGTTGTTATAACTTAATGCTATATCGACATGATCTTCATCGAAAATTTTCTTTCTAATCATTAGTGCTTTTTCGTCAAGTTCTTTGGCTTGATTGTATTTTCCCAGGCTGTGGTACACTGATGCCAAGTTGTTATAACTTGATGCTACATCGGCATGATTTTCATCGAAAATTTTCTTTCTAATCATTAGTGCTTTTTCGTTAAGTTCTTTGGCTTGATTGTATTTTTCCAGGCTGCTGTACACTGATGCCAAGTTGTGATAACCAGTTGCTACATCGACATGATCTTCACCGTTAATCTTCTTCCAAATCAACAGTGCTTTTTCTTGAAGTTCTTTGGCTTGATTGTATTCTCCCAGGCTGCTGTACACTGCTGCCAAGTTGTTATAACTTGATGCTACATCGGTATGATCTTCATCGAAAATCTTTTTCCGAATCATTAGCGCCTTTTTGTGAAATCCTTCCGCTTGAATATATTTTCCAATCCTATCGTACACTTGGCCACTGGTACTTAAAATATCCCCTTTTAAAAAGGCACCTGGGTCAGTATCTTCTATGTCCTCTAGCAAGTCGCATCCTAAATCGACCACAGTTTTAGCAAACAAGAAATCACAAAAATGGCAACAGATTGAAGCAAGAGACCTCAACCAATCGGCAACCATATTCAAATCTACAAAAGGCGTCGACGTTCTCAAAAAAGTTCTCAGCTCATCAGCAATGCAATTTGGTGTCATGTGCTTAAGTAAAGATTCACAGTGGGGCCTCAGGGTCCTAAAAATCGCATAATCCTCGTTATTTTCTTCAAGCAGGGATTTGAAAATTTTTCCTGCTTCGGCCAAGTCGCAATTAATCTCCTCTGATGTTAGCTTGAGGACTTCGCCTCGAATCAAAGCTTCATAAACAATTTTATGCAAGCGAATATATCTACGTTCGTCCATTTTCTCAGAATGAACAAGAACTAAAGAGGACCTAACAATCTTTGCCTTGATCAACTCCTCCGGTTGGTCCTTTGTATGCGCTTTGACGAACTTTGAAACAGCTTCGAGTGGGAGATCGTAGTGAGCGCACAGCGAAAGAAAGGAGAATGTGTGACGAAGAACTGTATCAGTGGCTACAGCTCTTTCGATGGCCATTTCTACGGCAGCCATTGTTGTTTTTGCATAGGCTAAACTCTCATTCGCAAGGACAGTTTCAATCTCAGATCGTTGACCGTATGTTGATATGTCGCGGAGGTATGCCTTCCATTCATAATTTGAAGACCCACTGCTAATGACTGTTTGCACGTAAAAAGCAGCAGCAGCTAAGGCCAGTGGTTGAAAATCGAGAAGTTGGGCGACATTTTCTGCTTGTTCTCGGTCTGAAATTTGTGAAACTTTTTCCAATAATTCCACTGCTTCATCCAGCCTCATTCCTTTACTTAATGATTCATGATACGTATGAGGAGCGTTATGAGAAATTGTAGTGCTATCTTGAGTAGTAATCAGCACTTGACCATGTCCCCATTCCTTATTACCGGTTTGAGGTAGTAAGCCCTGAACTAAGCGCAAGTCAACCACATTATCCGCTATAATCATCCATTTGGTAAACTTAGTAACCTTGAGCAAAATCAAACCATGGAGCTGTTGAACTGCTTCAAGAGGCTTGTCTATTTTTAAGGATTCTAACCTTGACAAGGCGTATTCTGTTATCCCTAGGTATCTTCCAAGGGTCATGTAAGAATCGGCAAGGGTCTCAATAGTTTCTGCGTTCAGCGTCGCAACAAAAATCAAATTTTCAGCGTCACCCGTCCATTCAGAAAAAACCTGCTGTCCGATTTCCCGTGCAATTTGACTCTTACCACATCCTGGATTTCCTGACAAATACACAGTACTAACTCCTCCATTGGCACCACTAGAAAGTTCTTCCATTTTCTTTGTAATTCTTTCAATGTCATGGGAACGCCTGATGATATCGTGTGGTGGTGTCGACGCGAGAAAGCAAAAAGGTTGAAGTTTCGCACTCATTTCTTGCGTGAGAGTCTTGTTTTCTTCTTTTGCAGAAACCAGATCAGCTTCTGTACTCTGAAGTGCACCTTTTGTTTCCTCCAGGTCACATTTTGTCTGATCTAACTCATCTTGGAGATCACGAGCTTGTTTCTTAAAATTTTCCACTTCTTTCGTTGGAAAGGTCTTCTGATTCTTTATTTCTTGGATCTCAGTTGTTGCAAGACCAAGGGATGTAAAAATGTTCAACACTTTATCTACAGCAGTTTGGAAGTCGGCATCTGTCAGCTTAGCCTCAGTGATATGGGCGATCTCGTTTCGCACCTGACGAATATCATCGACCTCTTTTTGGACAGCTGGACTTAAGGTGGTACCAACGCTGTCTGAGTACAGGATGGCAAAAAACAAACAGGAAGAGTCCCACTCTGCCGTGTTTCCAGTCTGTATTGTCGTCAGGAACCGCGCGTTTTTTTGGCGACTTTTCTTAGATTCGTTGTTATAGAAATCACGACCATTCTTTGCTGTATCTTTCCATTCTCCAAATGAAGGTGCCTTATAAAGGAAATCCCATTCGTTTTTAAAGATTTGCCGCAGTCCTACTGGAACCAAATCAAATGTTATGTAGCAGAGTCTGAAGTAGTTCAGTTGCTCCTGCGAGTATTCCATGACCAATTTCTGATCCTGTAAGAGAATAAGTGATACACAATTACGATTACTTTCAAATGATAGTTTGTGGAAAAAAGCTTGTTTACGTATGCAAAAATGCAAAAATCTTGAGAGTTATCGCTGCTTAGCATTCAAAACCCACTGAGAGTTAGAGAGATTTATTAACCTAGAACCTCGGGACACTAAAGAATTGGGCAAAGTTTCCGCATTTCAGATGTATCCATGAAATCATCAACTCCATCAAGTTTGGCAATTTTTGGGATCAAGAAAATAAAAGGTAGGTAGAGGTTTTATATAGTGGTCAGTTAAAGGAGCGATTTGACTGATTATTTCTCTGAAAGCGCGAAGAGAGAGAGAGAGAGAGAGACAAAGACGTACCTATTTTTAATGCTAGTCCGGGTCAGAAATACTACTGCGCGTGGGCCTAAATTACATCTGAGTATCGTAATGTACGACACCATGGACAGTCTGAGGCAATTGTCATTATAAGATTTTGAACATTACTACTTTAATTTTTATCTGTACAGATTCTCCTTAGAATTAATTGAAAAAAACAAACAAACAAACAAAAATGTTAGACTGATTGTTACAGCTGACAGGTTTAGATGAGACATGAACCCCATACGGCGGAGGTTCACTGGGCTGCCGACTGCGTGATGCAGTGCTTTATGCGCTTTTTTTGGGAAGTATACATTATAATTACAGTTTTTACCGGCTTGAGTGTATAGCTACTCCTTTAAACTGTGAAATGGGAAAGAGATAGCCTTTTGAAGAAAGAAACGACTGGCATTATTTTTAATTTGGACATTTTCACTCATCATCCCATTTTCACTCATCACCATCTCTCCGCTACCAAAACTATAGCATGACAGTACTAACGGAGCCTTCTGGGGCAAGTTCCGTCCGCCCTTTTGTCTTTTTTTTCAATGCCCTCAAGAGCAGCAACCCAAAACTTGCCCTCACGAGCAGCAACCTAAAACTTGGAGGCGACCAAAGTTTGCCTAAGACATCTGTTACGAAATCGGTTGAAAACTCTAGCTCCGAAAATATTTAACTCGTATTTTCATACCATCCAAGTATCCCACATTTGAAACAGATTAGTTCAAGTATATGCGCGATGAATTAGATCCAAAAGTTTGCAAAATTCACGATGATATTACTATGACAACAATAAACAAAAAACTTTGAAATTGATAAAAGCCGAGTTTTGTGTGATCTAGACCTGCTACTGAAAATCCAACACTAGGAACTCAAAGTTTGGTGTTTAGCAAACAATCTTCGTAAGAAGTAAAAAATTCTTAACATCACAAATCCAAACATGTTAGATGCACAACAAGTTAGGTTTTCTAAACAAGCAAACGATAAATTTACGATGGCTACAATGCCCAAACAGTCAAGAAAAGTCAAGAGGGCTCCCAGAAAACAAACAAACAAACAAACAAACAAACAAAAAGTCAACATATTATCATATCAGGTTACAAAAACATATGGTAATACATGTAGGTCCGCAATATGTACGCATCCGGTAGCGACAACCTCCGAACAGATAAATAGCTTTTAGGGTAGCCAAAATTAAAAAAAAAAACACTTAACGGGCTTCTAAAGTATAGAGAAAAGCATATGAAACACCTTTGACGTATTTGGAAACATTGTGGCGTTGAGTGACCCGGTTTTTTGGTCTCATGTAAGGTCATCCAAGACATTTCCAAGCTGTGGATTCCAGATTCCCGGTACTGCACAGTAATTTTTAGGGAGTTATTATAACTCCAGAAATGGTTTAAAAATGTTAGGTAGAGGAGAACCCTTTTTATGGGGTTACTTTAACTCCTGATTGAACTCCAAATTCGGGGTCATTTTAACTCTTGAAAAAGAGTTGTTTTAACTTCCAGTCTGGAGTTAAAATAACTCCGAAAATGGGGTTATTTTTACTTCTTACATGGGTTGTTTTTACTCTTTTTGGAGTTACTTTAACTCTGAAAGTGGAGTAAAAATTTTAGGTGCAGGATAACTCCTTTTTTGGGGTTATTTTAACTCCACAATATTTGGGGGCATTTTTACTTACTCCTGAAAAAGAGTTCTTTAAACTCCTTTTTGGAGTTAAAATAACTCCCCCCCAAAATAACTCCACTGTAAGGAGTTAAATTAACTCCACTAGAGGAGTTATTATAACTCCTTGAAAATTACTGTGTGGATGAATTATTTTTTCGGATTCCTTGTCAGTGGATTCGGAATCCAGATTCCAAACCTCAGTATTCCAGATTCCATAAGCCAAAATTATGCGGATTCCGGGGCTCTCTTTATGTTATTGCCAGAAAACGCAGGAAGTCTCACTAAAACCACCCGTTCAATTTCTCAAGAAAATTAGTTTTGCCTGATACTCTGTTAAGTCAAAGGCTTTATCAAGACTTACCTATAACCAACATGAGTTTGCTTTGATTTGAAATAATCCTCTGGCCGCAATGTTCAAAATCTCTATCAAAGGCAATTGCTTCTACGTGTCGTGTAAGGTCTGGGTTTTTCGTTTCTGTTTTAAATGCAATACAATATCGACTAAAAAATCTTGAATTTCCCTCAAGCCCCGTCCACACGAATCCAGTTTTTAAACCGTATATATTTTTTTACTGAGATTCGTGTGGACAGGGTCTTTAACCAATCTGGACTGGTTTAGTGTGGACGAAAGACCGGTTCGTGTGAAAAATATGCGGTTTAAAAATATCCGGATTCATGTGGACGTGATAATTTTTGAGTGTTCTTTAAAGACTTCGACTGGGTTTCCCCGAGAGGCCGACCGTTAGTGATACTGAGCTCCTTGAACTTACAACGTAGTCGCATGGCTTCTAATCTTAATGCTGACACGCGACGTACAAGGAAGTCTGATTCGGATATTTACTGCCGACTGTTACACGTACAGTTTAGCGGAAAGAACCAGAAAATCATAACAAGTAAAACCTTTTCTTCAACACATCAAAACTACTGAGACAGAAACTATTTTGAAAACTCTTAATACATGACTAAATGTGCAGCGAACGTGTCAGGATTAAATGTAAATCAACAAATGGAAGACAGTTTACAGTTTAAAAAGAATCCACATACGAGCAAAGCTAGAAGCTATAACTACGTCAAAAGAAACTGAATTAACCCCTGTCTTGTTCAGCTGAAACACAAACACAGAATTACTCACCTTGTCGAAATCAGAAATCGGCGGAAAGTCGAAACAAAGCGGGACTGCTGGAAACTGACGATGGAAAGCGAAAGTAATAGACAATTCCCGTCACATGACCGATACATCAAGAGACACGCAAATGCTTATAATTATGGTCACGCTATTCCACTTACCAATAACCTGAAGCGAATGTTCTTTTATAAGGCAGCTGTGGAATAATGCCAGTAACAATGAAACCAGAACACTAGTGCGTTTGATTTTTTCTTCTTCAGAATACTGTCGGCATCGAAAATGTTACTCTTTCGAGAACTGCTTTGCATTACTACCGTGATTAACCTTTTTTGACTGTCATTTTGACGTCTCGGTCTTTTCAAACGTACGTTATGTCACGTGCAGTCACGGAACAGATTGTCACGCAGAGTCACCGGCTGGTAGAGTTCAGTGTTTCAAAAATGGCTAAAATTCACCCAGTTTACCCTAGGTTCCAGAGGATATTTTTTTTCTTATCGATAGTGATGGTTGGCGGGGAAGTCAACTCGGAAGCCATATCAAACCGTAAGCACGGTTTATTTCATATTAGGTATTTTGAGAACAGACCTCTGGAGCCAGGGTACTCTGTACTCCACTCTTTCATTGAAAAAAGCAACTTTCCAATGGAAAAACCTACAAGAAGTACGAAAAACGAGCGTTTAGGCTGTAAATATCTACTTCTGTGCGTTTCGAAATTGGAAGCGTTTACACAATTACCGCCGGCCTACCATGAAAATTCCTGAAATTCGATAGTGTCTTACCAAGATTTCCTTCAATAACCTAAGCCAATTCCCAGGTATGTTTTAAATGTATGTCTAAATGTGTGATTTAAATAGCATGAAGAAAATTTGGAGTTATACCATATGTTAAATATTGCCGTCGAATATGAGTAACGAACTTAAGTTTTGGTTATCCTGAAAACCTATCCCTCATTTTTGAATTGTCTCATTACGACGAGCCTAGCTATTGCCCTGAAAGTATCTTTAAGTGGAAGAAAAAGAATTTTTTTGTTCATGGAAAGTGTCCAAATTTCTCCATGCGGCTTCGTTTGCGAACACGAGAAAAGTTGATGTTAGCGAATTTCAGGTTAAAAATTAGGGCAGTCTGAGACTCCGACATCGAAAACCAATCTTCTAATTTTTCCCACAAATAAAAGGCTTTCGGCAGGAACAATCTACATTAGGTTTCTTATCTACGTAAAAACTCTCTATGAACAAAAAATGAAAGAAATTGATTTTTTAACTGTTACCGCGAAATTAAGATATTGGACGATTTTTCCTGACCGTCGCTCTTACGAATGTAGATTATGGGATCTTCTTATTTGTTTAATTCTTTTTTTAGTTTGCCAAATTTCAGCCTGGTTTTTCACTATCGCATAAGCACAAGCACATGTGTAAGCAAGTGAAAACTGGGTCGACATAAGCATAAGCATAAACAAAAGAAAAACGGACAGTCCGGAGTTCTGGTAAATACTCAAAGGACGTTGACACATTATGATTCATACGCAAAGTAATTCTCTACAAAGGAAGGAACCGATAGCATGACTGTGAAAATAGGAAGGCAATAAGACAACAAGAGCTCGTACAAAGCGAGTCCATCCACGATTTTTTTTAACAGAAATAGTCTTCTTTCAATACCGAGATTTGATTGACGGGTAGCCACCCGTGTTCCAGAAATGTAGCCGCAGGGTTCTAGCCTTAAAGGGAGCATCTAGTATCATAATACTCGTACAAATCTCATCGAAAAATTCTGCATTACAACTTCCCCAAACAGACACATAGCATATTAGCTTAGTGATGATTTAAAGTACTCTACTAGTCTACCTATGCCATAAGAAAGCATTTGTGGAATTTGGTAACCCTATGCAGGATGGAAGAGGGATCGACTCCAAGGGAAAGTCGATGATCTGATGTTCGAAAAGTGGGGGGAGAACCACATGAACACTAGATTTACTGATAAGTCGACTCTCCTGATAAAAACTGAAAAGATTTATCCCAGTTTTTAGTGAGTACGTATATCTGGTAAAAGCGTCCATAAACTTCAAAGTTTACCGGGAAATTTCCAGAAGATGATTACCGTATTTAAGAGATCCTAAGCTGCGGGAAACTTGTTAGACTGTTCACAGTCCCCTATTTTTTCGTGAGATCGTTTGGATATACCGCGTCTTACCGCCACGGCTATCTTGATTTTCAAAAGCACCGAGGGTGCGGGCGTCGGGCATTATAACTGTAGGTGAGGGGGGGGGGGGGGGGGGGGGAGGGAGGCGAGAAAAATAGAGGGACTGTAATAACATCACTGCAGCTCGCGTTCACGGAGCGCGTTGTACCAGCAACGCAGGCGGTTGATTGGTCATTAAACAATAGATGTTAATTTGCGTTGACAACAGCTTTAGTTTCAGTTGCCGACACTGACCAAGTCGTTGACAAGTCGACGTTTCGATAAAACGTACGCTTTCATACCATAAGGCACATCTTGCGCAAACACACGAAGGATTTTTGGTATTTTGGTTGGGAAAATGTTTTCTAGTGCATGTTTGCCGATTTCATTTCGAGGAATAGCCCAGAAACATTATAAAATCACCGTTTCGAAAGGAGATATTCGTAAACACCCGAAATAGATGCTAAATGTGTCTGGCATGTTTTTCATCACCAGCGGAGTTTCTTAATGAATGAATGGTAAAAGGCGTGAAATTCCTGTCACGCCTCCTCAACGCAAGCTGCAGTGATGTTATTACAGTCCCTCTATTTTTCTCGCTTCCTCCCAAACCGCCCCCGCCCCCTAAGTAGTTTTGACACTCATGCAAGATGGTAGCCCGTAACGCAAAGCGCTCGATCTCGACGATCTTACGGAAAAATAGAGGACTGTAAACAGTCTAAAAACTTGTCTTTCTCACGATATTTTGCTGCCTGTCTTCTGGCCAGTGTTCATACACACTGAGGGGGCTTTTTACATGGATGGAGGAAGATGCACCAGGAAGATCCTAGAAGATGGAACAACTTTTCGTTGGGTTTACTTGAAGCCCAAAATTTTGGTTCGTGTGGCTGCCAAGTAGAGAAGGAAGTAAAGGTGCAGGGCGACAATCACAAAAATGCAATTTGCGCCCTTCTGCTCTCAAACTGGCGACCTATCAGCGAGGAAGATCCTAACGATACTGACAGGTGCAACCCTTCGCATGTAAACCGAATACAGAAGACATTTGGCGCTAACCGTGTTGCACCTTCTAAGATCCTCCTCCCCCTATTTGAACGGCGTATTAAAGATTTCTGTTGATCATGGCAGTGGCGAATCCAAGCTAGGTTACTTTCCCTAAATATGTCTGTCATTCTTCGCTGGTTTGTCACTGTGGTTTTGCCTTTATAAGATCTTTTTTTTATATTTCAGCAATAGCTTGCTTATCATGCTATTTCTTTACATATTTGTCAACATAATGGTAAATCTACGTAATAATTGTTCTTTGTTTTCATTTTCATAACGTAAAACGTATTTCTAATTTACACGCCAATCGCTTGCACGTGGCAGTGACCAATAGACCTCTTTAGCTTGTATGTTTTGTTTTCCCAGTACAGGTCCCAGGGGGACTTAGCCTTTGTCTTTGCGCTAAATAGATTTCTTCAGCTGGTGGTTTGTTTTATAATGAAGGTCTTAGGCTTTGTTCACACGTGGGCCGGCGCGAAAACCATACTGGATAAAGCTTCTGTTCACACGTAAGAACGGTGATTTCGACGCGATTTCTGTGACGGCCAAAGTGGAGAGTCACATATCGGATAGGTGTTCGTACTATGCTGGATAGCTTTTAGTGTCGGCAACGATAAGCTGTCCGCTATAGTGTGTTAATAACATAGTCTTAAAGGGATTTACCTTTATTGTTTCATGAATTATGCGTGCATATATGTACGTGAATAAGACGTAATAAAAAGAACAGTTTTCAAGAGTATTATCACATGACCAACATTGGAAAAACAAAGAATACAAGCTGAAGAGGTCTATTCAAGTCACTTTTTTTAAAATTTAAACTGTGCAATTATACTATCAGCTTTTATAATATCTCTTTTCTTTTGACTTGCTTTTCAAGAAGATCATGTAACTTGGTTTTCTCATTCGAAATTTCGCCAAGTTTGTCTAAATCCTGCTTCATTTTTTTCATGATGTTAGAGCAAGCAAGTTCTTGTTTGTCTAGGTTACTAAGGATGACTTCGCTCTCGTCTTTACTACTTTTAGTGGCAAGCTTCGCTAATTCTCTGTGTCTGTCATGAAACAAATCTTCAAAGTTTCTGAAGTTTACTAAAAAATTATTCCTCAGTCGTCGAAAAGATGCGAAGGCATCGTCTAGTTCACTATGAATCGCTTCTTTATCGCTACCACTTGCGTCAGCTGCTGATGTTGTTTTGCTTATTGTTTCACTCAATACAACGTCTTCACTGTCCCAATCTTGCCGCAAAACAACTTCCCCATTGCCAGCCGGACTTGTCTGCTGAAAAAAGGACAGATACATGTATGGCTGTAAAAAAAGTCCAAAAACAGATAGATCAAACAGTGTAGTATGAGCTGGGTTATGGTTTCACAGCCCGCCGGGCAGCCCACCCCTTTCCAATACGAGTGCAATTACCTAATGCAATTTTTTGAGACCATAGGTCTGATGTATGTGATGCTCGATATGCTGTGTATGGTTTTAAGTTTCTTTTTGTCCGAGGTTTGTTTCTGTGCGTCCTCTGTACAAACGTGGCACCTAACTTGGCGAACATCCGATATATTCGTGCGAGTACTATTAAATTATTTTATTTTACAAATTAACAGCCATTTCAGAAAGGTTGTCGGAAAAAGTGCACGCGACAATCCTGAAAGGTATTGTGGGTGGTTTTGAGTTAACTGTTCTTCAAAGAAGTTTGAAAGACTGTCACTAAAGGCCATGGACGAATGTTTGCGAGTGCTAAAGGAAAGCAACAAAACTCGGTTCGACAGCTACAGCGTCAGGAACACTGTATTGATCACATCCCATATTACCTTTCGGGATTGTCGCGCGCATATTTTTCCGACCACCTTTCTCGGAATAGCTGTATCAACGCCGCAAGCTCCAGTGAATGGAAACAGCAGCCCAGCGCTATACTCCTACTTTTTTGGGTGGCATGTTGGTGTCTTGCAAAGTTGAATTTCCTTGATCAGTTGACCTGCCAAACCTCCAGGGGGAACTATCAGACGCACGCTAGGAAAAGGCGTCTGTGAAAACTCGTTACCATTCCTGACCATTGAATATCGTAATGACACAGTACGTTGTGGCTACTAATTCTACAGCCGCTCCCAACCCTTAACTAAACAGAGTAATCAGTGAGACTGCGTTCGTCATGCGTCCATACTACAATAAAACCTACAATTACCTTACTCGCCAACGCGTGATTTGCAATTTGATCGGTAATTTCTATATTTCCCTCTGCTTCATCCAGCGGTTTTTCCAACTTCCTTTCTTCTACATTCAACAAATATTAGCGGAGTTGTTAACAGAAGAGCCTGCGACGCAGACGTAATTTAACCCAGGGAAGCAACGTCTGCGAAGAAGCGCCGCGGAGATTCGTGTTTTGGGCCCCCAACTGACTCAACGAATTACCGTAAGTGCGTTTCCAATCATGGCGCGTCATAGAACAAGAATTTCGGCGCTGTTTCGCTGACGGACTTTAACAGAGTTTAGTTTCGTCTGTGGCGCGTGCTATTAACAAAGGAGCCGTCATTTTGATGCACTCTTTATATAAACCACGATTGTTGATAGTTTTCTACCCTGCTTGCAGAGCCTCCTTTCGTCTTCTTCAGTGGAGAAAAAATTGGTTTTCCGAGTGCGAGCATCCGTTTATTGATTAATCGATGGTCATAGCTAATTTAAGCTCGCTGTGTCATGCGCACAGCTATTAAGCCTGGGTTGGAAATTGTATGCTAGCAACAGGCAACACAAGCTCAACAAAGATTTTACTCGATTCATGCATGTCTTTCTCGCGTTTACCAAAATCAGGCAAGTTTTCCCACATTCAGAAACAAAATGAATTGAGGTCGAGGCTTGCATAGGCAATTTCATAAAAGGCTAGATTTTGTACCTTTAATCATGCACTTTAGCGGGAACTGCCTATTCAAGAGTTATATTTTGCAACCGTTCTGAACATGCGCTAGGCGCATCTTCGTTGAACCAGGGACAGCTAACTGGGATGAAACACCCACGAGCGAAATCTTCGCAGGAAACGTTTACACGAAGAACCGGAAAACCCTAAGCGTAAATTTTATTTCCACACCGGCCACTTCGGTAAGAGAAAGTTATAGGGGCTCTCTCTACTCGTGAATTTTTCTTGCAATGATTTCAACCCCGCTTCTCTTCTCAATTAGCTACCCCTGGCTATGGCAATTTTCCTTTATAATTAAAGGACATAAAATTTATCGCTATCACCTTTTGCTTCCCAAAATAATTTATTTTTCATAGCATACGGTACCTTTAAAAAATATTCCACGGAATGAAATAACGGGTTCAAAGCACAGTGAAAGCAGGTCAGGTCAGATTCAACCTCTTTTGACTGTCATTATGCCGGGTAAACGTCTCTCTCGATACACTTTTCACTAAAATATTTTACCACGTCAACTACTTTAAAGCCAACGAACCTTCTTAATTTGTTAACGTTCTCTTTTCAGAGAGGATACCAGCATTGCTATGTGGTTATTAAAGGGTTCTCAGCACAATTACAACGCAGGAGATTTTACTGTTGTTGACTAAATTCAGAACATAGATATGGCATACGGATATTAACACAAACCTGTTCCTGGGAATGCGTCTCCATAAGTTGTGAAGTAAGTGTTTTGAAGATCTTCAACGATGACATCAAGTCTATCCTGAAACAAATAGAATATAACATCAAACTGAACCGAATAGCTGCAGCAAACCTAGTCCAACATTTCGCGACGCAACTACTCAGGTTACCCTACGAAATAACGACTGAGGAACGGCTGCAGAACTTTCATACCGATGACGTGCCACTACCCTGATCTATGTAGTGCTTCTGATTGGTTGAAGTAAATTCCCTCGCGGCAGGACTAATAAGAAGCAGTACCCAGTTCTGGGCCTGTGACACGTCATAAATATGGAATTTCTGTGCTCGTCCTCAGACGTCACTTCGAAAGGAAACTAGTGGTGGCGTTGCGAAATGTCGGCTGGGTTATCAGGTTACAGCAAACCCCCGGCACTAGTAGACTCTGGACGCTTGTCTCCCATGCATACTTTTGGGTGATTTTCGTCACCCAACGTCCCTCCCCAAATAAGGAGTTTTACCTTTATACTTTCTCTTTTGAGGTGGAGCGTTGGGTCACGAGAAAACAACAGCTGCGTTGAAGACTATGGAGACCGAAGATCTTAACAACGTCCTAACTAGCCTGAGTATTAGGCGTTTCTGGGGGAAAGGGGGAAGAGAGAAGCGAAAAATCTCCTCTCCCTTAGCCCCTTAGGAAGGCCTGATCTAAAATCTCCTCTTCCTCAGCCTCTTAGGAAGGCCTGACACTCAAATTACTTCTTAACAGGAGTCTGCAATGAAAATGCTGCAACGGCGTACGAGAATAGTAAAAGTCGGAGTCGTTATCGACGGGATTCGAACAAATGATCTCCGCGCTGTAGCCACTGAACTATGGTAGTCATGGTGTTTCAAGAACCCTGCACATATACTGCTTGGATTAGCGATAATTTACTACACCTTATGGACTGTGGACGAGTATATTCAGATAGAAAATATTCGGAGATTTGAAGTATAGAGCGTGGAAATTCTTAGTTGTAATTCTTTCAGTTTAAAGGACTTGAGAGATTGAAAATAAAGAGAAAAGGAAAACGCGAAGGGTTTGAAAGGGGTTTGAAATTACACGTACTCTGGGCTGATCGTCTTCAGGAGTAAAGAAACCACGGCATTCGGACACACACGGGCACCTTCCAATACGTTTTTTGCACAGGCAGACCACGCCCATAACAATACAGCTTATAATGTTGAGCGGTACAGGAACTGGGTGCAAGTAAGTGTATGTTTGAACTGTAATGGCTTTCTTGAAAGATCACTCTTTTAGAGAGTTTTCCTGGAATATAATAAAAACAGTTTTATATTAAATAGGCAGAATATTATAATTGTCACAAGAGCTCACGCAATTGAGAACTGAAAAACGTCGTTTCATAAATGTTTTGAATTCTCCTTTGATGTTTTACTACCCCACAGAGGCAACACCTCAGTTTCCTTAAAACTTCACCTCCTTATAGTATTAACCCTTAAATCCCCAATTTTAGTATGCAAATTGTCCAGACTGATCTCCATGCATTTCCTTAAAGAATTGGTTGAGAGAATTCAAAACATGATCAAAGCGTTTTCCGGCATTGGTGACCATTTCATTCATTCTTATAACCTTTTCTCTCATTAATGTATCATTCGCGGCCTAAAAAGGCTCGCCCCACTCGCCAAGAGGTCGACTTGTAGCAAGTCTAATGTCAAGTGTAAATGGCCTATTTTAATACGGAAAACATGATATATAACAAATTCTCTTCAACAGTACAGGAAAAGAGTATACTAAACAGTATGGAGATTGGGCGTTTTGACGCACGTCAACCGGAAGTGGAAGCGGCACTCTTCAGCCTTGATCGTCTATAAAAGAGTAAAAACACTTAGCAATACAAATTAGGTAGCGTCAAGACATATTAAAAGAGAAAAAGGCTCACTTCCGGTTGATTTGCGTCGCTCAAAAACGTCGCTGCCCAAACTCCCTTAATATAATAGCATTGATACTGATTCCCTGACTAGTACCACCATGCATGCTAGTGAAGTTTAAAATCAGTTTTCTTCATTCGGTTCTTAACTCCCCCTCATCTCCCTATCATCACTTAGACGGTTTGGTGTTTGATCTTTGGAATATTTGTACTGGAAAATCGCGCCATATAGGTGATCTTTAATTGCTGCAGCTTTTCTTTTTTTTTTTTCTCTTTGCAGATGACACCCATCCGCCCATCCACCCGTACGCTTTCATACCATTTTCTGCTGGCCCTCGCTCTTGTATCGGGAACAAGTTTGCTTTGGCAGAGATGAAAGTCGTTTTAATCAGCCTTCTGCGGCAGTTTGCATTTGAAGAGGTTCCTGGTTTCACTGTGACACCCTTGGTTCGACTTACAGCGAGGCCAGATCCGCCAATGCGGTTACGAATAAGTAAACTGAATCATTAACGAATTATCAACTGCTATTTGCAATCTCAATTTATTTCATGGCTGAATCCCCACGCGGTCAATATGAAGCGAATCCATTTTTTGATAGGCCGCTACCCGAGCGGGCAAGAAGGGCTCACCTTGACGGAGCTTTCTGGGTTGGTCCCGCAAGAGAAGAGTTCCTTTTTTTGGCTATTTATTAATCCTTTATTAACCAAGCCAGGGACCCATAACCCGGAGTGAACAACCTCCATGCGCTCATGTCACGGCGTTTCCACGGACCGGTTTAATTTTTAGAACGGTTTTGGCGCAAATTTGGAATATCTTTTAGTTTTAAATTCCACAAACCAATCAAAACATACAGACCTACAAATGATATTTTTTTGCCTTTAATAACTTTAGTTTTCCTTTTTGATATCTTATACTTCGAGTGCGCTCATAGACTGATACTAGATATGGTGGAGATTGTATCTTCGCGGGAAAAAGTTCCCTAAAATGTGTCGTAAAATATACAGGTCCGTAGAAACGCCGTGACATAAGCCTAGTATGAGAGATGCTGGCACCGGGTTATGGGCTCCTGACCAAGCTTGTGCGGTCAAGAATCGGAGTACTGGATATTGGCTTGTTCGTTCTTGTGTTTTTACTGACCTTGACTTCGTCTCTGTCCATAAAAACACGTTAGAGAACTTGGCCAATCTTGACCTGACACAGTGGCACCCAACGGAAAATTTTTAGAAAAAGACCTATAAACAACAGGAAAGCCTGAATAAGTCTTTCTGAAGCAAATTTGAGCCCTTCAGTGGTGGTGGTGGTGGTGGTGGTGGTGCGTGGGGGGCAGTCACCCGCGCTTAATAGGCCATTTCCGAGTTCTGCCGCGCATCTGTATCAAAACGAGGTTAAGTGCTCAGCCTTTGATATGGAAATGATTTTTCATTCTCATGCAAATAAAACTCATTTGACTGAGGGTATTTAGACTGCAAAACAGTCGGTTTTTTTTCTCAAAAGCAGTAAAGAAATCGGTAAAGCGCGGCGTAAGACTCGTACGCGCGCGAAGCGTGTGAGGCGTATTTTTAGCGTCTCGCTCTCTGTTTTCAGCCTCGTTCCAGACCTTTTGTTTGCCTGCTCGCGCGTACTTGAATACCCAAAAATACGGACTGTTTTGCAGTCTAGAGGGTTTTTGGACCTCGCAAGTAGCCTATACTACGCAGTCTACTTCTTTGGACGCTTTGAGGTTCTTTGTCTCCGCTACGAGACCCAATTCTGTTTGGCTCTCTTAGGACAAAGAACTAACAGAAAGAAAACCTCTGGAACAAGGGCAGCTCATATTGGACATTCAACGCGATTCAAGAAGTAATTAAAGTCAGCGAACAACAATATCAATATGTCCTGTCCTACCTTACCAGTTCTAAAGGGACCTTATGCACCTGTCAATGGCTACCCCGTTGGGGGAGAGGAAACCCGTAGGGGGAAGGGATAGGGACAACCCTAGGGCTGACCAAGGGGATTGTAAAATCAGTAAGACAAAGTTAAGAAATGTTCCCAGGGCCGGTACAGGAAATCTTGTAAAATAAGGTGCCTCGGGTCATCATCAGGTCTTTCTGAGTAGAAAATCTGCCTGACATTCACCTCGTATAAACAGGTCACAGTAAAGAGAGACCTTGGAATAGGGTTTTTCCAAATATGGAATATAAAATGTGTTACTGAAGAGAGTCTGAGATAGTTTGACACATTAAAATATATCACGATGAATTCAGTCAAAGGTTAGTACAACATGAAGGTGATATCAGTTTGATTTAAAATACTACCCAGATCATGGAGATGTCCTATTCTTTAAGACTATGGTAATGGTGCTTAGAATTCCAATGAATTGCATAACATAATCTCAGACAACTTGCCTGCGTTTTACGAGGAAATTCCTTCAAACTTTAATGAACTACAGGCACGTTATAATAGCGATCCATATGGAGAAAGTTTCAGTTCAACAACAAAAAAATCGAAATAAAGGAAGGACTTTCTTAAAAATTAAAAAAATTCACCAAAAGATCGACCGTGAACCTTTTCTACACTGGTGAAGACACTTCATCGCCGCACTGTTATTCCAACTCATGGGTATGATCTTCGCCGTAAAACCGTTTCCTTATCATTAGTGCTTTTTCCGAATATTCTTTGGCTAGACTGTATTCCCCCAGGCCGTTGTACACAGAACCCAAGTTGTCATAACTTGCTGCTACCTCGGGATGATCTTCTCCAAAAATCTTTTTCCTAATCATTAGTGCTTTTTCATGAAATTCTTTGGCCTGATTGTATTCTTCCTGGCTGTAGTACACTGTCCCCAAGTCGTTATAACTTGCTGCTACATGGGCATGATCTTCACCGAAAATTTTTTTCCAAATTATCAGTGCTTTTTCTGTAAGCTTTTTTGCTTGGTTGTATTCTTCTAGGTTGCGGTACACTTTTGCCAGGTTGAAATAACTTGCTGCTGTTTGGGTATGATCTTCACCGAAAAACTTCTTACAAATCACCAGTGCTTTTTCGTGAAGTTCTTTGGCCTGATTGTATTTTCCAAGGCGGCAGTACACTACTGCCAAGTTTATATATTTTGTTGCTACATCAACATGATCTTCACCGAAAAACTTCTTGCAAATCATCAGTGCTTGTTCCTGAAGTTCTTTGGCTTGATTGCATTCTCCCAGGCTGCCATACACTGTTGCCAAATTGTTATAACTTGATGCTATATGGTCATGATCCTCACCGAAAATTTTCTTTCTGATCATTAGTGCTTTTTTGTGAAGTTCTTTGGCTTTATTGTATTCTTGCAAGTCGAAGTACACTCCTGCCAAGTTGTTGTAACTTGATGCTATATCGGCATGATCTTCATCGAAAATTTTCCTTCTAATCATTAGTGCTTTTTCGTAAAGTTCTTTGGCTTGATTGTATTTTCCCAGGCTGCTGTACACTGATGCCAAGTTGTTATAACTTGATGCTATATCGGCATGATCTTCATTGAAAATCTTCTTTCTAATCATTAGTGCTTTTTCGTTAAGTTCTTTGGCTTGATTGTACTCTCCCAGGCTGCTGTACACTGATGCCAAGTTGTTATAACTCCTTGCTACATCGACATGATCTTCACCGTTAATCTTCCTCCAAATCTCCAGTGCTTTTTCGTGAAGTTCTTTGGCTTGATTGTATTTTCCCAGGGTTCTGTACACTGATGCCAAGTTGTTATAACTTGACGCTACATCGGTATGATCTTCACCGAAAATATTTTTCCGAATCATCAGCGCCTTTTTGTGAAATCCTTCCGCTTGAATATATTTTCCAATCCTATCGTACACTAGGCCACAGGTACTTAAAATATCCCCTTTTAAAAAGGCACCTGGTTCAGTATCTTCTATATCCTTTAGCAGGTCGCATCCTAGATCGACCACAGTTTTAGCAAACAACAAATCACAAAAATGGCAACAGATTGAAGCAAGAGACCTCAACCAATCGGCAACCATATTCAAATCTACAAAAGGCGCCGACGTTCTCAAAAAAGTTCTCAGCTGATCAGAACTGCAATTTGGTGTGATGTGCTTCAGTAAAGATTCACAGTGGGGCCTCAAGGTCCTAAAAATCGCATAATCCTCGTAATTTTCATGAAACAGGGATTTGAAAACCTTTGCTGCTTCTGCCAAGTTGCAATTAATCTCCTCTGATGTCAGCTTGAGGACTTCGCCTCGAATCAAAGCTTCATACACAGTTTTATGCAAGCGAATATATCTACGCTCATCCCCTTTCTCAGAATGAACAAGAAGTAAAGAAGACCTAACAATCTTTGCCTTGATCAACCCCTCCGGTTGGTTTTTTGTATGCGCTTTGACGAACTTTGAAACAGCTTCGAGTGGGAAATCGTAGTGAGCGCACAGCGAAAGAAAGGAGAATGTGTGACGAAGAACTCTATCAGTATCTACAGCTCTTTCGATGGCCATTTCTACGGCAGCCATTGTTGTTTTACCATAGGCTAAACTCTCATTCGCAAGGACAGTTTCAATCTCATATCGTTGACTGTATGTTGATATGTCGCGGAGGTATGCCTTCCATTCATAATTTGGAGACCCACTGCTAATGACTGTTTGCACGTAGAAAGCAGCAGCAGCTAAGGCCAGTGGTTGAAAATCGAGAAGTTGGGCGACATTTTCTGCTTTTTCTCGGTCTGAAATTTGAGAAACTTTTTCCAATAATTCCACCGCTTCACCCAGCCTCATTCCTTTACTTAATGATTCATGATACGTATGAGGAGCGTTATGAGAAATTGTAGTGCTATCTTGAGTAGTAATCAGCACTTGACCATGTCCCCATTTCTTATTACCGGTTTGAGGTAGTAAGCCCTGAACTAAGCGCAAGTCAACCACATTATCCGCTATAATCATCCATTTGGTAAACTTAGTAACCTTGAGCAAAATCAAACCATGGAGCTGTTGAACTGCTTCAAGAGGCTTGTCTATTTTTAAGGATTCTAACCTTGACAAGGCGTATTCTGTTATCCCTAGGTATCTTCCAAGGGTCATGTAAGAATCGGCAAGGGTCTCAATAGTTTCTGCGTTCAGCGTCGCAACAAAAATCAAATTTTCAGCGTCACCCGTCCATTCAGAAAAAACCTGCTGTCCGATTTCCCGTGCAATTTGACTCTTACCACATCCTGGATTTCCTGACAAATACACAGTACTAACTCCTCCATTGGCAACACTAGAAAGTTCTTCCATTTTCTTTGTAATTCTTTCAATGTCATGGGAACGCCTGATGATATCGTGTGGTGGTGTCGACGCGAGAAAGCAAAAAGGTTGAAGTTTCGCACTCATTTCTTGCGTGAGAGCCTTGTTTTCTTCTTTTGCAGAAACCAGATCGGCTTCTGTACTCTGAAGTGCACCTTTTGTTTCCTCCAGGTCACATTTTGTCTGATCTAACTCATCTTGGAGATCACGAGCTTGTTTCTTAAAATTTTCCACTTCTTTCGTTGGAAAGGTCTTCTGATTCTTTATTTCTTGGATCTCAGTTGTTGCAAGACCAAGGGATGTAAAAATGTTCAACACCTTATCTACAGCAGTTTGGAAGTCGGCATCTGTCAGCTTAGCCTCAGTGATATGGGCGATCTCGTTTCGCACCTGACGAATATCATCGACCTCTTTCTGGACAGCTGGACTTAAGGTGGTACCAACGCTGTCTGAGTACAGGATGGCAAAAAACAAACAGGAAGAGTCCCACTCTGCCGTGTTTCCACTCTGTATTGTCGTCAGGAACCGCGCGTTTTTTTGGCGACTTTTCTTAGATTCGTTGTTATAGAAATCACGACCATTCTTTGCTGTATCTTTCCATTCTCCAAATGAAGGTGCCTTATAAAGGAAATCCCATTCGTTTTTAAAGATTTGCCGCAGTCCTACTGGAACCAAATCAAATGTTATGTAGCAGAGTCTGAAGTAGTTCAGTTGCTCCTGCGAGTATTCCATGTCCAATTTCTGATCCTGTAAGAGAATAAGTGATACACAATTACGCTTACTTTCAAATGATAGTTTGTGGAAAAAAGCTTGTTTACGTATGCAAAAATCTTGAGAGTTATCGCTGCTTAGCATTCAAAACCCACTGAGAGTTAGAGAGATTTATTAACCTAGAACCTCGGGACTCTAAAGAATTGGGCAAAGTTTCCGCATTTCAGATGTATCCATGAAATCATCAACTCCATCAAATTTGGCAATTTTTGGGATCAAGAAAATAAGAGGTAGGTAGAGGTTTTATATAGTGGTCAGTTAAAGGAGCGATTTGACTGATTATTTCTCTGAAAGCGAGAAGGGAGAGAGAGAGAGAGAGACAAAGACGTACTTATTTTTAATGCTAGTCCGGGTCAGAAATACGACTGCGCGTGGGCCTAAATTACATCTGAGTATCGTAATGTACGACACCATGGACAGTCTGAGGCAATTGTCATTATAAGATTTTGAACATTACTACTTTAATTTTTATCTTTTTTCAAAATGTTTCGTCAAATAAAGAATGTGGTACAGATTCTCCTTAGAATTAATTGAAAAAACAAACAAACAAACAAAAATGTTAGACTGATTGTTACAGCTGACAGGTTTAGATGAGACATGGACCCCATACGGCGGAGGTTCATTGGGCTGCCGACTGCGTGATGCAGTGCTTTATGGGCTTTTTTTGGGAAGTATACATTATAATTACAGTTTTTACCGGCTTGACTGTATAGCTACTCCTTTAAACTGTGAAATGGGAAAGAGATGGCCTTTTGAAGAAAGAAACGACTGGCATTATTTTTAATTTGGACATTTTCACTCATCACCCCATTTTCACTCATCACCATCTCTCCGCCACCAAAACTATAGCATGACAGTACTAACGGAGCCTTCTGGGGGTTCCGTCCGCCCTTTTGTCTTTTTTTTCAGTGCCCTCAAGAGCAGCAACCTAAAACTTGCCCTCACGAGCAGCAACCTAAAACTTGGAGGGGACCAAAGTTTGCCTAAGACATCTGTTACGAAATCGGTTGAAAACTCTAGCTCCGCAAATATTTAACTCGTATTTTCATTCCATCCAAGTATCCCACATTTGAAACAGATTAGTTCAAGTATATGCGCGATGAATTAGATCCAAAAGTTTGCAAAATTCACGATGAGTTTAAGGTGTTTCGATACAGTTTTTCAGACGCCATACTGATATTTTTCAATCGCCTTAAAAGTGGTTTTTTCCTTGTCCGATTGCTACAAAATTTTCACCAGTAATTGGCTATGGATTGAAATGTGTGAAAATGTAGTTTTCAGTAAAATCGATATTACTATGACAACAATAAACAAAAAACTTTGAAATTGATAAAAGCCGAATTTTGTGTGATCTAGACCTGCTACTGAAAATCCAACACTAGGAACTCAAAGTTTGGTGTTTAGCAAACAATCTCCGTAAGAAGTAAAAAATTCTGTAAGTTTGAATTCGACTAAACGAAAATATATTTCAAACCTTAAATTTTCATTAACCGTGATAGATTATTTGATAAAAGCGTTATAAATGACTCAAATTTTTCTTAAGTAGCGTCAGAATGCTGCTTAATATCATATTTTGATGCAAGGAAATTTTGGTGTACTTTCGTTCTTGCGATCTTGAAAACTAACCCGTTTTGTCACCACTTGTATAAGTGCAACTTCATTCAGAATTTGGACTTATCGCGCTTTCTTCTATATCTCCGAAACGACTCGAACGAATTTTTTTAAAATCTCGTCACATAATCTTCATAATGTGTATAAAAATATACAATATCGAGTAAAAAATCTTGAATTTCCCCCAAGCCCCGTCCACACGAATCCAGTTTTTAAACCGTATATATTTTTTTACTGAGATTCGTGTGGTCAGGGTCTTTAACCAATCTGGACTGGTTTAGTGTGGACGAAAGACCGGTTCGTGTGAAAAATATGCGGTTTAAAAATATCCGGATTCATGTGGACGTGATAATTTTTGAGTGTTCTTTAAAGACTTCGACTGGGTTTCCCCGAGAGGCCGACCGTTAGTGATACTGAGCTCCTTGAACTTACAACGTAGTCGCGTGGCTTCTAATCTTAATGCTGTCGCGCGACGTACAAGGAAGTCTGATTCGGATATTTACTGCCGACTGTTACAGGTACAGTTTAGCGGAAAGAACCAGAAAATCATAACAAGTAAAACCTTTTCTTCAGCACATCAAAACTACTGAGACAGACACTATTTTGAAAACTCTTTCATAAATGACTAAATGTGCAGCGAACGTGTCAGGATTAAATGTAAATCAACAAATGGAAGACAGTTTACAGTTTAAAAAGAATTTACATACGAGCAAAACTACAAGCTATAACTACGTCAAAAGAAACTGAATTAACCCCTGTCTTGTTCAGCTGAAAAACAAACGCAGAATTACTCACCTTGTCGAAATCAGAAATCGGCGTAAAGTCGAAACCTAAAGTAACACGAAAGCGGAACTGCTGGAAACTGACGATGGAAAGTGAAAGTAGTAGTCAATTCCCGTCACATGACCGAACATTAGCAGACACGCAAATGCTTTTAATTATGGTCAGGCTATTCCACTTACCAATAACCTGAAGCGAATGTTCTTTTATAATGCAGCTGTGGAATAATGCCAGTAACAATGAAACCAGAATACTAGTGCGTTTGATTTTTTCTTCTTCAGAATATTGTCGGCATCGAAAATGTTACTCTTTCAAGAACTGCGTTGCATTACTACCGTGATTAACTTTTTTGACTGTCATTTTGACGTCTCGGTCTCTTCAAAAGTATGTTATGTCACGTGCAGTCACGGAACAGATTGTCACGCAGAGTCGCCGGCCGGTAGAGTTCAGTGTTTCAAAAATGGCTAAAATTCACCCAGTTTACCCTAGGTTCCAGAGGATATTTTTTTTCTTATCGATAGTGATGGTTTGCGGCGAAGTCAACTCGGAAGCCTTATCAAACCGTAAGCACGGTTTATTTCATATTAGGTATTTTGAGAACAGACCTCTGGAGCCAGGATACTCTGTACTCCACTCTTTCATTGAAAAAAGTAACTTTCCAATGGAAAAACCTACAAGAAGTACGAAAAACGAGCGTTTAGGCTGTAAATATCTACTTCTGTGCGTTTCGAAATTGGAAGTGTTTACACAATTACCGCCGGCCTACCATGAAAATTCCTGAAATTCGATAGTGTCTTACCAAGATTTCCTTCAATAACCTAAGCCAATTCCCAGGTATGTTTTAAATGTATGTCTAAATGTGTGATTTAAATAGCATGAAGAGAATTTGGAGTTATACCACATGTTAAATATTGCCGTCGAATATGAGTAACGAACTTAAGTTTTGGTTATCCTGAAAACCTATCCCTCATTTTTGAATTGTCTCATTACGACGAGCCTAGCTATTGCCCTGAAAGTATCTTTAAGTGGAAGAAAAAGAATTTTTTTGTTCATGGAAAGTGTCCAAATTTCTCCATGCGGCTTCGTTTGCGAACACGAGAAAAGTTGATGTTAGCGAATTTCAGGTTAAAAATTAGGGCAGTCTGAGACTCCGACATCGAAAACCAATCTTCTAATTTTTCCCACAAATAAAAGGCTTTCGGCAGGAACAATCTACATTAGATTTCTTATCTACCTAAAAGCTATCTATGAACAAAAAATGAAAGAAATTGATTTTTTAACTCTTGCCGCGAAATTAAGATTTTGGACGATTTTTCCTGACCGTCGCTCTTACGAATGTAGATTATGGGATCTTCTTATTTGTTTAATTCTTTTTTTAGTTTGCCAAATTTCAGCCTGGTTTGTCACTAGCGCATAAGCACAAGCACATGTGTAAGCAAGTGAAACTGGGTCGACATAAGCATAAGCATAAACAAAAGAAAAACGGACAGTTCGTTCTGGTAAATACTCAAAGGACGTTGACACATTATGATTCATACACAAAGTAATTCTCTACAAAGGAAGGAACCGATAGCATGACTGTGAAAATAGGAAGGCAATAAGACAACAAGAGCTCGTACAAAGCGAGTCCATCCACGATTTTTTTTAACAGAAATAGTCTTCTTTCAATACCGAGACCTCTTTAGCTTGTATGTTTTGTTTTCGCAATAGAGGTCCCAGGAGGACTCGGCCTTTGCCTTTTCATAAATTACATATGTACATATGTACATATGCACGTGTATAAGACGAAATTTGAAAGGAACAGTTCTCTAGAGTATTATCACATGACCTGTATTGGGAAAACAAAACTTACCAGCCAGGTAAATATACCAGCTAAATATACCGCGGAGTTTTAATTCATTATAATGAAAATTGAAGTAAATTTTCATATTGTCATATGTGAATGGTTACGGCGTAGCTCAATCTGATAAACGTGTTTAGTGCAAAAAAAAAACTAATCTAAATTTGAATCCAAGTTTAGCGCATTTAGTGCCCAGTCATTTAAGAGACACTAAAGCACCCTTGTGCTCAATAGATTTCTTCAGCTGGTGGTTTGTTTCACAGTGAATGTCTTAGGCTGTGTTCACACGTGCGCCGGCGCGAAAACCATACTGGATAGGGCTTCTGTTCACACATAAGAACAAGGATTTTGGCGCGATTTCTGTAACGGAGTGAAGCCGTGCTGCGCCGATCTCTTAAGTGGAGAGTCACATATCGGATAGGTATTCATATAATACCGGACACCATTTGTGCCGGCACGAAAACCATACCGGATAGGGCTTCCGTTCACACACGAGAACGGTAATTTTCGCGCGATTTCTGTAACGGCCAAAGTGGAGAGTCACATATCGGATAGGTGTTCGTACTATGCTGGATAGCTTTTAGCTTCGGTAACGAAAAGTTGTCCGCTATAGAGTGTTTATAACGTAGTCTTAGAGGGATTTACCTTTGTTGTTTCATGAATTATGCGTGCATATATGCACGTGAAAAAGACGTAATAAAAAGAACAGTTCTCAAGAGTATTATCACATGACCAACATTAGGAAAACAAAACATACAAGCTAAAGAGGTCTATTCAATTCACTTTTTCTTTACACTGCGCAATTATTCTATCAGCTTTTAGATATCTCTTCTCCTTTGACTTGCTTTTCAAGAAGACCATGTACCTTGTATTTCTCATTCGAAATTTCGCCAAGTTTTTCTAAATCTTGCATCATTTTTTTCACGATGTTAGAGCAAGCAAGTTCTTGTTTGTCTAGGTTACGAAGGATGACTTCGCTCTCGTCTTTACTACTTTTACTGGCCAGCTTTGCTAATTCTCTCTGTCTGTCATGAAACAAATCTTCAAAGTTTCTAAAGTTTACTAAGAAATTATTCCTCAGTCGTCGAAAAGATGCGAAAGCATCGTCTAGTTCACTATGAATTGCTTCTTTATCGCTACCACTTGCGTCAGCTGCTGATGTTGTTTTGCTTATTGTTTCACTTAATACAACGTCTTCACTGTCCAAATCTTGCTGCACAGGAACGTCCCCATTGCCAGCCCGACTTGTCTGCGGAAAAAAGGACAGATGGATGTATGGCTGTCAAAAAAGTCCAAATACAGCGAGATAGATCAACCAGTGTAGTATGAGCTGGGTTATGGTTTCACAGCCCGCCGGGCAGCCCACCCCTTCCCAATAGTGAGTGCAATTACCTAACGCAGTTTTTTGAGACCGTAGGTCTGATGTATGTGATGCTCGATATGCTGTGTATGATTTTAAGTTTCTTTTTTGGGGGCAAATTACTGCCCAAGGTTTGTTTCTGTGCGTCCTCGGTACAAACATGGCACTTAACTTGGCGAACATCCGATATATTCGTGCGAGTACTATTAAATTATTTTACAAATTAACAGTTATTTCAGAAAGATTGTCGGAAAAAGTGCACGCGACAATCCTGAAAGGTATTGTAGGTGGTTTTGAGTTTACTGTTCTTCAAAGAAGTTTGAAAGAATGTCACGAAAGGCCATGGACGAATGTTCGCGAGTGCTAAAGGAAAGCAACAAAAGTATGTTCGACAGCTACAGCGTCAAGAACAGTGTATTGATCACATTCCATTTTACCTTTCGGGATTGTCGCGCGCACATTTTTTCTGACAACCTTTCTCGGAATAGCTGTATACGACGCCGCGAGCTCCAGTTAATGGAAACAGCAGCCCACCGCTATACTCCTACTTTTTTGGGTGCCATTTTGGTGTCTTGCAAAGTTGAATTTCCTTGATCAGTTGACCTGCCAAACCTCCAGGGGAACTATCAGACGCACGCTCGAAAAAGGCGTCTGTGAAAACTCGTTACCATTGAATATCATAATGACGCAGCACGTTGTGGCTACTAATTCTACAGCTGTTCCCAACCCCTAACTAAACAGAGTAATCAGTGAGACTGCCTTCGTCATGCGTCCATACTACAATAAAACCTACAATTACCTTACTCGCCAACGCTTGATTTGCAATTTGATCGGTAATTTCTCGATTTCCCTCTGCTTCATCCAGCGGTTTTTCCAACTTCCTTTCTTCTGCATTCAACAAATATTAGCGGAGTTGTTAACAGAGCAGCCTGCGTCGCAGACGTAATTTAACCCAGGGAAGTAACGTCTGCGAAGAAGCGCCGCGGAGATTCTTGTTTTGGGTCCGCAACTGACTCAACGAATTACCGGAAGTGCGTTTCCAATATTCTTTTAACAGACCAATCATGGCGCGTAATAGAACAAGAATTTCGGCGCTGTTTCGCAGACGGTCTTTAACAGAGTTTAGTTTCGTCTGTGGCGCGTGCTGTTAACAGATGAGTCGTCATTTCTATGTACTCTTTATATAAACCACGATTGTTGATAGTTTTCTACCCTGCTTGCAGAGCCTCCTTTCGTCTTCTTCTGTGGAGAAAAACTTGGTTTTCCGAGTGCGAGCTTCCGTTTATTGATTAATCGATGGTCATAGCTAACTTACGCCCGCTGTGTCATGCGCACAGCTATTAAGACAGGGCTGGAAATTGTATGCTAGCAACAAGCAACACAAGCTCAACAAAGATCTTACTCGATTCATGCATGTCTTTCTCGAGTTCGCCAAAATCGGGCAAGTTTTCCCACATTCAGAAACAAAATGAACTGAGGCCGAGGCTTGCATAGCTAGGCAATTTCATAAAAGGCTAGATTTTGTACCTTTAATCATGCACTTTAGCGGGAACTGCCTATTCTAGAGTTATATTTTGCAACCGTTCTGAACATGCGCTAGGCGCATCTTCGTTGGCGGAACCAGGGACAGCTAACTGGGATGAAACACCCACGAGCGAAATCTTCGCAGGAAACGTTTACACGAAGAACCGGAAAACCCTAAGCGTAAATTTTATTTCCACCCCAGCCACTTCGGTAAGAGAAAGCTACAGGAGCTCTTTCTAGTCATCTCGTGAATTTTGCTTGCAATGATTTAAAACCCCGCTTCTCTTCTCAATTAGCTACCCCTGGCATAAGGGGACATAAAATTTCTCGCTATCACCTTTTGCTTCCCAAAATTATTTATTTTTCATAGCATACGGTACCTTTAAAAAATATTCCAGGGAATGAAATAATGGGTTCAAAGCACAATGAAAGTGGGTCAGGCCAGATTCAACCTCTTTTGACTGTCATTATGCCGGGTAAACGTTTCTCTCGATACACTTTTCAATAAGATATTTCACCACGTCAACTACTTTAAAGCGAACAAACCTTCTTAATTTGTTAATGTTCTCTTTCTAGGGAGCATACCAACATTGTTCTGTGGTTATTAAAGGGTTCTCAACAAAATTACAAAGCAGGAGATTTTACTCTTGTTGATTTTAAAAGTGACTAAATTCAGAACGTAGATATGGCATACGGATATTAACACAAACCTGTTCCTGGGAATGCGTCTCCATAAGCTGTGAAGTAAGTGTTTTGAAGATCTTCAACGATGACATCAAGTCTATCCTGAAACAAATATAATATAACATCAAACTGAGCCGAATAGCTGCAGCAAACCTAGTCCAACATTTCGCGACGCAACTACTCAGGTTACCCTACGAAATAACGACTGAGGAACGGCTGCAGAACTTTCATACCGATGACGTGCCACTACCCTGATCTATGTAGTGCTTCTGATTGGTTGAAGTAAATTCCCTCGCGGCAGGACTAATAAGAAGCAGTACCCAGTTCTGGGCCTGTGACACGTCATAAATATGGAATTTCTGTGCTCGTCCTCAGACGTCACTTCGAAAGGAAACTAGTGGTGGCGTTGCGAAATGTCGGCTGGGTTATCAGGTTACAGCAAACCCCCGGCACTAGTAGACTCTGGACGCTTGTCTCCCATGCATACTTTTGGGTGATTTTCGTCACCCAACGTCCCTCCCCAAATAAGGAGTTTTACCTTTATACTTTCTCTTTTGAGGTGGAGCGTTGGGTCACGAGAAAACAACAGCTGCGTTGAAGACTATGGAGACCGAAGATCTTAACAACATCCTAACTAGCCTGAGTATTAGGCGTTTCTGGGGGAAAGGGGGAAGAGAGAAGCGAAAAATCCTCTCTCCCTTAGCCCCTTAGGAAGGCCTGATCTAAAATCTCCTCTTCCTCAGCCTCTTAGGAAGGCCTGACACTCAAATTACTTCTTAACAGGAGTCTGCAATGAAAATGCTGCAACGGCGTACGAGAATAGTAAAAGTCGGAGTCGTTATCGACGGGATTCGAACAAATGATCTCCGCGCTGTAGCCACTGAACTATGGTAGTCATGGTGTTTCAAGAACCCTGCAAATGTACTGCTTGGATTAGCGATAATTTACTACACCTTATGGACTGTGGACGAGTATATTCAGTACGATAGAAAATGTTCGGAGATTTGAAGTATAGAACGTGGAAATTCTTAGTTGTAATTCTTTCAGTTTAAAGGACTTGAGAGATTGAAAATAAAGAGAAAAGGAAAACGCGAAGGGTTTGAAACGGGTTTGAAATTACACGTACTCTGGGCTGATCGTCTTCAGGAGTAAAGAAACCACGGCATTCGGGCACACACGGGCACCTTCCAATACGTTTTTTGCACAGGCAGACCACGCCCATAACAATACAGCTTATAATGTTGAGCGGTACAGGAACTGGGTGCAAATACATGTATGTTTGATCTGTAATGGCTTTCTTGAAAGACCATTCTTTTAGAGAGTTTTCCTGGAATATAATAAAAACAGGCAGAATTAGAATTGCCGCAAGAGGTTACTCAATTTTGAGAACTGAAAAACGTTGTTTCATAAACGCTTTGATAACTCGTTTGATGTTTTACTACCCCACGTACAGAGGCAGGATCGGCTCCTGACAGAGGCAACACCTCAGTTTCCTTAAAACTTCACCTCCTTATAGTATTAACCCTTAAATCCCCAATAGAGTACTAAAGTGTGACTTCATAAAAAGGAAATTTCTGAAATTATGGGATTTGTCAGGATATTCTGAAAGAACAATGTCCAAGAGGCCTACTTGCCAAGAATGAGCATTTCGGGGCAAATTTTCTCTGAGATCGTAGCCCAGTTATGCTTACAAAACTCCATACAAACCCTTCTAAATTTTTTTGGGGGGTCGACCCAAAAAAAAATTAGAGGGGTTTGTATGGAGTTTTCTGAGTATAACTGGGCTACGATCTCAGAGACAATTTGCCCCGAAATGCTCATTTTTGGCAAGTAGGCCTCTTGGACATTGTTCTTTCAGAATATCCTGACAAATCCCATAATTTCAGAAATTTTCTTTTTATGACGTCACACTTTAGTACTCTATATCAGCATGTAAATTGTCCAGACTGATCTCCATGCATTTCCTTAAAGAATTGGTTGAGAGAATCAAAACATGATCAAAGCGTTTTCTCTTTGGTGATCATTTCATTCATTCTCATAACCTTTTCTCTTATTAATGTATCATTATTGTAAGAAGAAAATTGGGATCAATTTAGGTTTCTGGGAAACTGCCCACCTACCCCTCCCCTAAGCTAACATTAACACTTAATTTTCACTTTGGGAAAAATGATGGGTTAGGGGAGGGGTAGGTGGGCAGTTTCTCAGAAACCTAAATTAATACGAAAATTGTTGTTTGTCCCTCTTGGGACTTGAAGGGTTAAATAATGGAGACACGGAATATAATTCTAATTTTTACGTCTCTGGCCAAAGCCCTTCGAGGTAACCACTCAAATAGAAGCTTATTACGCTGAAAGGCGGTTTTAACTTTCAACCCTGTGACCAATTCCTATGGTGTGACCATTCAGCAGTAAACATTTCACATGAAACTATTTTATTAGTTTGTAGCTCTAACTGCTGAGTGTGTTGATGAGATCTTATGGTGTTGCCATTCAAATTAAACCTCTTCAGCAGTACTGTTACACTATTACATGGTCCTGTATGTTTTTCAGCGTTTTCCAAAACGAATTTTGGATTCGTCCGTGAATTTTGACTGGGTCTACTGACGGTTAATAATGGTTTATACTTACCTCCACTCTTTGGTAAGTGTTTGATAACAGGGCAATCATCATGTTCATAAGTAGAACACCAGCCACCACCAGATATATAGCATATAAGACTTTACATAATGTTACTGTTGTCTCGTCAACTGAGTTCAATGAATCTACTTCCGCCATTCCAAGTAAGGACCAACAAAGGTGTTTTGCTGTCAACCACCAAGTGAAATGTGTAAGGAACAAAAAAGATTTGAATTTTCGCCAGACCTACTTTTTTAAAGAAATCTTATTTTGGCTTGAAACTCGATCAGTCTGAACAGGTTTTCTAACTCCCCTGTCCAAAGCGGTTTAGTTTAATTATATTAACTTCGCGTCTTTGCATAGTTTTTGCTCAAAACGTTATATAAACATTCTTCAAATAATTCGTTACCTTGTTACATAAATTCAATATTTCTTGTTCACTCCTCGCAGCCGATGACTGTTTTGTCCGACGATTTATCTCGCAAAAAAGAGGCCAAAATATCTACTTCAGAATACACAATTTATTTGATAGGGAAGGAAAGCAACTTACCAAGATTGTCCAGAAGTTTTGCAGACCCTGAAAATAAAACGATGAGATAAGTGTGGATTATTACCGAACAATACAATTTCTTTATTGTCAGACGAAGGATATAAATGTTTAATTTTCAAAAGCATACTTACGGGTCTGTCCCATTAAATCTCGTCGGAATAAAAGAAATTTCCGTCATGTAAACTTTAGTTATGGCGAATGAAAATGCCAATATTGCTGCTGCAAACTGCCAAAATATTGTGGCAACGTCACTGATGATGCTGAACAAAGCTATTTGAATAGTTCCAAGTCCTTTGACTGTCTCCATCACCTGTCCAAATACTCTGAAGGTAAGAATCATTGTATTGAGGCCGTAAAGGTAACCACTAACGATGAGAGCTCGATTGTTCACCACTGTCGTAGTAGATGACGACCACACGGCAATCTTAAGGAAAAATGCACAGCTGTACACGATAAGAGTGACGAGGTCCAAACAGTTCCAGCTACTCCTGTTATGAGGATTGAAAGAAAAGTAAATTAGTAAGTTCCTCTGATGTTATAGTGCATCAACTGAAAAGATAGCGTTGCTTGCTATTTTCGGGGCCTAGTAGGAGGGAAGTCTGGGAACGAGGTTTGGTTGCTGGCTACTTAATGATTACTTGCTATCCGTGAATTGACCGAATATGCTCGTTTTAATTTTGCGTCAAGTCCCAACTTATCTTAAAATCATGCAACATAGATATCTCTGAAGCAACATCATAAGACAACACAAGATAGGTTACCCAGAACATAACATGACGTTAATTGTCCTGATTTACAGTGTCGAAGTAACAACCTCGTCTTTGCTCTTTTCTTCTGTACACAGGTTAAACGGTCACTTTCCTTTGCTGAATCAAGTTTGGATTAAATAAATACTACAGCCTTGGATGTTGACCTATTTGCATATATCTTTTAGCACTAGCACCGGCTCCATCAGTTCAATTTGCGTCGAGTTTTGACATTATCGCCTGATTAAGAAATACTATGGTAACAATACCTGCTCCTTTCCTCGTATTTTTGGCTTGTTTAGCGGAGCCAAGAAGAGATGGCACTACCACCACTTTGTTACGACCACGAGTTAAAAATAAGGGGCACTTTCACTATTTAAAAAGGAAATGTCGTTTTATCTCTCAAGATTTATTTCCTTATCGACTTTGACAAAAATTTTTGCATCTTCTTCCCTTGAAAAAGGAATCCCAGATTTTGGATACGGGAACTACGGACTGTTTTTCAAAAAACAGGACCAGCCGGCCGTAAAAAATTATAATTGCAGAGTGTGAACTAGCAACACGAAGTCCCCGCCTACCCAACTGACCTTTTCGCATAACTTTCTCGCATACTGTGGCCACCCAGAGCTTTGAGGTTGGAGCTGCATATCATAAGGAAAAGACTTCTAATCATTAATTTAAACTTCTAAATTTTCACCCTCCCCGGTGCGTCGCACAGGTTTAGGAAAACTGGTATGCTTCGGTGGTCTATCAGTATAAACTTGGTTTGATCTGTTAAAAAACTGGTAAAAAATATTGCATTGGTGAAAAGCTATCCATGTATGCAGTTTAATCCTGGTTTTAACTTGAGCGTCCATCGATACAAACTGAGGATGTGAAGCGTGTCAGTGGTGAGTCAATTTAGTTTGCTATGATAGATCTGGTTTTGCTCGCGGTGATCGGTTTCAATTTGTGAGTGATTTACTTTTCATGTTTTTTTAAGTGAGAGCTATTTGTTTTTATGTAAGTAATTTGTTTTTGCTGTTAGGAATTAGTTTTAATGTGAGTAGTTTGCGTTTGAAAAGTGTGCTTTCATAAGTGAGCTTACGTATTTTAAAGGCGACAAAGAAAATATATCTTGGGCAACAAGGAGAAACGATATTCCTTTTTTAACGAGTGAAAGTGTCGTTGAGACTGGAAGAGATGTTGTGCGTTTTGCCACCAACGTTTAAACCTGTCTAGCAAAAAATTTTACCGGCCCAAGGCTAACTTGTTTTGCAGCAAGTGACGTAAATCCCGTGTATGGCATGACTCCCGCGTTATTTTATCCACTGATCAGAAGTCACGGTTTTCACGCAACTCGTAGCCTGTTCCAAGCGTTCAGATAGTGGTGACCGGTGCTTTTTACTTCGCACCGCTCCCCACTATCTGAACGCCTGGAACAGGCTACGCAACTCGCAGCAACATTTGATTTGTTGCAAAACAGATTTGAACGTGGGTGGTAAAACGCGCAACATATCATCGCTTTTCAACACGTTCTGCAGCAATGCTGCAAAGCAGGTTACACGTTTTTGTTGCCCGTTTTGCTGTAGCTTTACTTGTTGTGTGTGATTTGCTTCTGGCGCCATCGATTTGTTTTTTTTTGTGCCCTCATGGGTCTTTCTTTTCAAGCGCCGTTTGAATTTACTTACCTGGTGTAAACCTTAAAACTTTCTTTAAGTCTTTGATTCATCTTCAACTCGCGTTGTTTGTACCGTTTCATGTCTATGTATATGGCACGTAACTGTTGAATCTCCAGTAAGGTTCGACCCATAAAAAAGACCATGATGGCCCACTCTAGGCCAGTCATCTCGATACTGCTTGGGCTTAGACAGGCGGCGAAATGTAGTCCTAGTAACGCCAGATAGCTCAAACTGTCCCGGATGAAGATGAAGTAAGGTGTTCTAAAGTAATCGCGATAATTCTCTGAAAAAAAGCATATACTAATATTAAGGTGTCTCCCTGTAATGTATTAATTTGTTGATTCTTCAGTTAAATTTAACATGAAGTAAATGTGGAGAAACTGGCCTCAAATTTGACCAATTAGTTCATAACAGTGTTACAAAAGTATTGCTGGCATTTTGCACTACATACAGTGGAACCTCTCCTTTGGGAGACCGCTATTCAATGGACACGTACCCCCGTTCAGGGGACACAAAATTTGGTCCTGCAAAAATGTTCACATAATCTTTAGTTACCTCTACTGAAGGGACACCTCCATTCAAGGGAAAGGGACACTTTTTCTGGGTCCTGAAACCCGGCTTTAACCTCTGTTCAGGGGACACCTTAGCAATCAAAAAGTGACTAGCCTCAAAAGCCGTTGATAAGTTTAAGTGTTCATTAGTCACAATGGCCACAGCTTTCAAAACATAAATTAACTCACTTAACCCAATGAACTGCAGTTGTGGGAATTCAACAACTTATACATTATCTAGCTGCTTGAAATAACGACTGCTGGGGATTCCCTGGCCTGCGGGAGCAGACGCCCTTTTGCGCTCTAATAAAAAAATTTTCTTTGTTGGTTAATTAACAACAAATCCCAGCCCAACCTCCATTCAGGGGCTACTTTTCTTGGTCCCAAAGGTGTCTCCTGAATAGAGGTTCCAATGTATTCAAAAGCGAAAGGCTCTTCATTTTCATCCCAAGTGGGCTTTAATTTTCTTCTCTCCATCACAACTAAACAATCGGCAAAACTGTATAGTCGGCCAGAAGGTACATATATTGAGAAATGCATCTTACCATACAAATCCTTTTGCCTTGGTTCTAAAACATTCAAAGTGGGAAACAAAAACAAACAAACAGGGTAACACCTTTTGACTCCTTTTTGCATCATACATGTATCCTTATGACACCAGTTGTTCAAACTTTGGATAGCACTTATCCACCAGGTCCCAGTTTTCAAAAGGTGGATAGCTCTATCCACCAGATAAATCTCTATCCACTGGATAGCGCAATTGGTTTCCCTAATATTTATCCACTTGATAGTGATTTATCCGGTGGATAGCGCTATCCAGCTTTTGAACAACTGGGGGCCTGATAAACTGTCACTAAGTTTTAAGGGAACCGGAAACCAGTTGCATTATCCACTGGATAGAGGTGGATAGCGCATCTAGCTTATTCACCTTCTGAACAACTAAGGCTTGAACTCGTTACCCAGCCCTTGGTTCCCCTTGAATGACCTTGGTTAAGTGATGACGCCATGGCCAATAAACGGAGTACACAAGAATTTCGGATAAGCCTAGCAAAAGTCGAATTTAAGAGTGGATTCATCTTGATCGTTTCATTACATTTACAAATTTTGCTGTCGTCTTAGCGCTGTGTTCTCATCGCAAATTCAAACACTCAGTAGATGACAACTAATCTCCATAAATCCTGAAGAACCCGCAAAACTCACAGTTACATGAAATCAGTGGCGGATCCAGACCCTGAGATAAGGAGGGGCGGGGGGGGGGGAGGTATTATATATAGTGCCAAATTTCTGCCAGCAAGTTCTTATTAGGGGGTGGTTACTGTATGTGATCCCGAAGAATATACAGCTCCAGGAAAATTGGCCTTAATTGGAAAATGAGTGGGTAGACTAATCACGATAAAAAAGAAAACGATACAGGTAGTTACTTTGCAAATGTCTTTTTCCCTGCTGTCGCCATCGTAGTTCGCCGTCTCTAACAGCTTGGAACCACGAAGCTTTTGATTGGCTTTCCGCTAGCGATTTAAGCGATGTATTCCTCTACCCACTAGTCCGCTATACAGCCGTGACGACAATAAAAACGGCTGTGTAGCAGACTATCTACCCCCGGGTTTCCATTTGACTCTCTAAAACCGCAAGGGATCGGGAAAATAACTACACAGCAGGCAAGAAAAACCCAAATAAATAAGATGAGTGTTTTATTTTGAAAATTTCAGCGAGTATTTAAATTTATCTTCATGAATCTATTACCTGAATTCCAGGCCTTCATGTTCACGGCCATTTTGAGGATAGCGCAATGTGAGACACCAGTGACAGCACATGATGTTAAATTTTTTATAAGCTCTCATACGTCGTACTGATCTTGGGTTGCCTGTGATATGAACACTCCAGTTTTGACCGCATTCATGCCTCGGGCCTCAAACTTGAAGGAGGATTCTTAAAGCTATGCAGCCACCTTTAATTTTCAACTGCGCAGAATTTCTTTACTAAATGTTTCAAAAGGTTGAAAGTGACCCGGGGGTCAATACAATAAATAATATAAAAATCGGCACACTAAGGTTGCTACTTGACTGTACTGTTCAAAGGTTATTACCAATACACTGTTAGTTTGCTTACGTTTTTTAAAAAAGTTTACTAAAAAAGTTCTAAGAGTTTGAAAACTGACCCTGGGGTCAATGCAATAAATAATATAAAAATCGGTACACTGTTCGGCCAGATTTTGTGGCTCTCTTCACACTGAAGTTACAACCGAGTCTAGGCCATTTTGATTCGCAACCTCAGACCACTTGGATGTACAGTCGCCCAGGCAGCTTCTTTCACCACACAACCAGGAACCTCACTAAAAGAGAAATTCTTTACCAACGTTGTTAAAACCACTTTCATCTCCATCATAGCAAACTTGTTACCAATACACATGCGCGGACCACACCCAAACGGAATAAGCGAGAAAGTCTGGATACTAGATTGGACATCTAACGAGGAAAATAGACAAAATTAAAACAACAGAGTTTCCTTATAGACGTAAATGGGTGGTATCGCGATGTTAGGGAGTTTAAGCAAAAGGGAAGATGAACCATTTTTATGCTGTAGCTAGAGCTGGAAGATACTTCTCTCGAAAAACGTTTTGCAGCACATCAAGAACTCGTTTTAAACGTGTCTGCACGTCCCAGATGGTGAGAGGAAAAAGCAGAGTACCCGAGGGAAAGCTCTCGGACTAGAGGAGAGAACCAACAACAAACTCAAACCACATATGGTGGCGACGCCGGGACTGAATCTGAGCCACATTGGTGGGAGGCGAGTGCTCTCACCACTGCGCCATCCCTTGCTCCCTATTATCCACTCGCTGTGATCAAGCTTAATACTTTCATTCCCCTGGTGACACCGGGCCATAGTTTATTCGAAAACCTTCTTTCTTTATAACAAACTCATCCAGTCAAATACAAGTATCATATAAAAGTCCTATGGTCGCTCTCGGATGGTGCCGGGAGTTGAACGGGGCTACGTCACGCAATTTGGTATCTTTTTAAAAAGCTTAAACCTTTTTCTCATCAATTAAATTCCAAAACTAATGTTCCAGTTTTGTTACGTAACATTATAATTAAGGCATTGAAACTGTTTCCTGTCGTCTGTCGCAACAGATGGTAAGGATGGACATGGATTGAAACTTGAAACAGTTGGGTCAACTTCTAATAGACCTTGTCACGGTTTTCGATGCCATCTTGACGAGGAATTACAGTGATTGTATGAGAATCTAATGTTGAATAATTTCCGTAGAACGGCTGTTCTGAAAAAAAATATGATTTGTAGACTAAAGCTTCACTCCTAAGGATTCTCCTGAAAAAATTTGAGGGCGTTACATGCACTACAAGATCTAGAACCACTTTTTAAAATTTTCTGTACATTTGTCTGTAAGAAAGTCCCGGGAAAATTACAGACAAATGTATGGAAAATCTAAAGAAAACCTCTGGAGAAATTTAAGCACAGGTCCCCCCCCAAATTTTTTTAGGACAATCCTTTTCTTTGTAGCTTTAGTTTACAATTGATAGTTTGTTCAGAACAGCCGTTTTACGGAAATTATTCCACATTAGATTCTCACTGTAATTTCTCACGCTCTTGCCTACTCATCAAGATGGCGTCGAAAACCGTGACAAGGTCTATACTATGCCTGCAAAAATCAGCATTATGACTTGCGCTTTCTGATGAAAGTTGCTTGATGACCTTGATATCTTCTGGATAATTCTACAGGAGTATCAGCCTAGTCCCTAGGCGTTCTCTCGTGTCCTGTTGTCCGCGCGAACGCGAAGTCTGGGAAAGACTCTCGGTGACGTCACAGCTCACAGTAGAGTCCAGGATTGACCGCGCCGAGAACGCCGAGGGACTAGGCTGCAGGAGTATGTTGTGTATGGGTAAAGGCACTAAGGAATCACTTCAGAACAGAATTGACCTAAAACAGTAATATCCTCCTGACTTCGCCCCTCTTAAAAAGCGGAGCTAGTAAGGGTAGGAAACAAGCTACTTTACTTACACTAAATAATGAGCAAACCTGGAGAATAAATGCACCGACAGGTAGCATTCACTCCAAAAGTACTGTCAGTACTATCATAAGCCACTATATCTCAGTACAAAGAATTCAGTAACGGTTTAGAGCATGGAGGATAGTTACTGTAAAACGTTACTTCTGACTGAACAAAGCTGGACCGGCTACCATGATCAATTTTGCTACGATCATGACAATGAATGTGTGCTTTACGCTGAATGCGATTCTACCCTTGAATCGCAGGAAAGCTTAAGTGAAATTATTTTAGAATGAAAGCTTCTGTTGGTAAAAAAAATCATACACTGAACATCTTCCAGCTCCGCCACCAAGGGAACCTTGTGGCTCCAAGCTGAGCGTTTCAAATCAAGCTATTACTATTACTCACCTTCTTGTTCAAAGCGTCCTGGATCAAATATGTCCGGGTTGGACCAGAATTGAGATGAACGCCCAATCGCATCAATGGGAAATAGAATTTGTGTTCCTTTGGGTATAAAATACCCTGCTATTTCAACATCTGATATGGAGACGCGATTTGTGACAGGAGCAGGTGAGTGTAAGCGCAGAGACTCTTTCAGAACATTTTCCAAGTACTGTAACTTCTCGAGTTTTTCCCATGTAATTTTGTCATCATCTAGGAAGACTGCCTTAACCTCTGATCTTAGCCGTTCTTGAATGTGTGGGTTTTTGGCAAGTTCATACAATGTCCAAGCCATGGCCACGCTAGTTGTGTCATTTCCCGCTAAAAGAAAAGTGAAAACCTGCCAAAATAAATCATAAAGTAATTAGACAAAAGGCTGAAATGAAAGGCCCTAAAATCGCTCTGACAAAGGCCTATTGCTCGAAACATCAGGATTTCTTTTTTTTTTACGGTGGTAAAAAATGACTTTATCAACTTAAAAAACCAAATCTTTATGTTTCACCCCCTGACCGAAGGAACTCGGCACCACAGTTAAGTTTCTTTCAAAGCTACTGCATGAATCCCTCCATGAACCAATAGAATTTGCCAACAAAACAAAACGAAACCAAAAAATAAGAAAAAGGTCTTCGTTCTTTCAAAGGCTCGAGAAGCGCTTTCCGATTTGCAAAAAAAGTAATTATAATAATAATAATAATAATAATAATAATAATAATAATAATAATAATAATAATAATAATAATAATAATAATAATAATAATCCTGGAGATATGAAAAGGTTATTAGTACTCTGAAATTTTCCGATCTAAGCAGAACCCAGTCACTACCTGTTCGTTGGACATTCAGAAAAATACCCATTGCTTAGCGTTATTAGAGTGTTTTTTTATTCCACATTATCACCTATTCGTAAAGTCATTATACTTCCACGTATACCTGGGCCCTTAATTCTTCATCGTCCATTCTTGAGTCAGTTTCTTCGTCATACATGTCCATTAACAAGTCAAGAAGATCTTTCTTTAATGGCGCATAATTTCCTTCTCTTTTCTGTTTGCGCCGGTCTAGGATAACCTGTTTAATTTGAGTTCAGCGATTAGTTTGTCAAACACTAACAGTGCTGCGTCGTTGGGGCAGAGAATCTAAAAATCACTGAAGTATCGAGAAGTAAACAGGCCAACGGACTTTGTTTCTATGGGTTAACATCTTCCAGAAAAGAAGAGAGCCCCGGGGGGACTGCGCATATGAAAGGGGTGGGGATGCTGGTCGGAAATTTTAAAGTAAACCCCTAAAAGAGACGGATCTGAGCGTGGCCCAAGCTTTTTTTGACCCCTAAAAGAGACCATGTTAAAACATAGACAAATGGGAATACTTGGATTATATGAATGGAGTAAATAAAACGAATTAAAAATAATATACAGAACACCCTAAGTGAGACCAAAATCCGAAATTGACACCCCTAAGCGAGATGACGAGCATCCCCAGCCCTTTAATATGTGGAGTCCCCCCCGCCGGGAAGAGAGTCCATTGGAACGAGGTTGAGGCTTCTCTTGCCAAACAACTGCAATAGGTGACCTGTTGATGGTCTGTTCATGACCATTCACGAGCATAGCTAGGAAAATTTCAAATTCTCCTGCGGTTTTTTTTCAAAAGCAAGTACAAAGCAGTTTGAAGGAGAATATAGCAATTTATCATGAGTGAATTAAGGCTTATATCTGCACAGTTGGACTGATACTGAATAGAAATTAACAGGCCATTTCCAAGTTACAAAATCTCACTTTCAAATTGAGGCTAAGTGCAAAACCTTTGTTGAAAAGGAGCTTTATTTGCATGAAAATAAAAAATCATGTTCATATTAATGGTTTCTCACTTTGAACTGAGACAACGACGGAAATGGCTCCCTTTCATTAATTCAATCGACATATCATTATTAGTAATCCGTTTAACTACACTATGTACCTCCATTACAATGTTATCAGAGATTTCCCTGGCTGACTGAATTCTCCTGTTTTCTTTTAAGGGCAGGTAATCAAAGAATGGAATCATCAACTTCAGGATTAAATACTTGAATTCAAATCCTTGAATTACAGTGTTGAAAGCTTCAGAAATCTTGCTGTCCCCTCCAAGTACAGAGTTGAATTTGTAGCTGAAAGCACTTTCTCCAATAACATCAAGAGTAAGATGGCTTAGGTCTTTAATAACTTCTGTTTCCATGAATCCCTCTGGTGATTTCAAATCTTTTAACTGGCCAGACCAAAGCTGAGTATCACAGTAAAAAACATAAATTTTCTCAAATGGAAGACTTAAGATCCATAACTTGTTTTTAATCAACTCTAATTAAGTTTAAAGGAATAAACAGAATTAACTATGACAATGTTTTATTTTACTGCTCTCCCCAATTCCAAGCATCTAAAAATAATAAAACCTTTTTTGTATTTTATTGATGTTTATCGCAAATTCTTACAAGGAATTTAAACACGTTAACTCTACTACATTAACTATACACATTAACAATACTCAAAAGGGTAAAGAAAGGAGCAGAAGACCAAAAAATAATAAAACAAAATAATTTCACAATTCACAGACTAATGCTAATACCAGTAAAAAGAAAAACACTACTCACTCCAGACAATTTATAAAACTGGTAATATTCCAAAGGTTAGCGGGTGCGGGCAAATTTCAGGCTTGTGACTGAAGGTCAAAACACTTTTGCTCCATTGTTGGTGTGCCTTTTGCATAAGTTTCCATGTGAATCGATAGAAGGTCCAGTGCACACGATCAGATTACGAGTGATCACTGGATGGCACAAATGTGTGTAATCAGACTGCGTTCTATGCATTCCAGTCATTTTTAGTGAATCCACATGAACGATGGCTACTTACGTACCAAGCATGCATAATAGCAGATGGAGATTAGGATTGCACGCTCCTCTTGTTGCCCCCAATAAACAAGGTTATCTTTCCCTTAAACTTGTTTTTTTTATGTAAATTTATTGCTTGATTACCTGTAGAAGCTTCTCTGCATTTTCCTTGAAAACGTCCAGAAATCCTCTCAAATTTGAAGAGTTAAACACCGGGCCAATCATTCTTTTTTGACGTGCATGTTCTTTTCCATTAACTGCAAACAACGCCTTTTCTATACTAGGAATGACCTTAGTTACAAAGTCAGAACGGGCAAACTTTTGACAGTTTGTGACAGCTACAGATCTGATAATCTCTGGATCAACAATCATGACTCGATAGCCACCTAAACAACACACAAAAATAGCAAAAAAAGAAAAAGCAAAATTATGGTGGTTTTTACAGAATAACACAGGTACTATAATATTAGACAACAACAAAAAAAATCATTACTATACATTTTTGCTCTTTAAACTATCATGATAAAGAAATGATGTATAAAGTATGTCAAACACCCTTAAACATAACAGAGTGCATTGGGACCAAAGGGATGGACCCAGGTCACTACAATCCATGAAGCAAAGGACATGCATAACTTTAAATAGCACATAACAAAAAGGGAAGGGTGGCCGGGGGAGTGGGGGGGGGAGGGGGTGAGAGTGATATGGAAAAGAAGCAGGAAATGCCGGCTCTTCCTCTTCCCAGTCCCCTCTCTATTTCATTTAAAATTGTTCCTTCCCCTCCTCTGTTTTTTGCATGCGTAAGGCCCTGTTAAGAAAAAACTCTTACAAGTGACATGGCCTTAAAACACCGACACAAGATGAAATGGTGACAAATAACATAAAGATGGGTTAAAACCCAACAGAGACATGGTTATACTCCTCAAAACATGAACAGTCTGAATTTGAAATTCACACTAGGTAAGTATATATCCCCCCTAAGAGCACCTTATGGGTACAAGCAGGAGTCAAGTTAGTTCCTTGACTGACAGTCACTGATAGGAATTTGAGTAGCACTATTAACGGAGTGAAACATGAAGGTCCTTAGGGTTACCATGAGCACAATTTTTGCTCTCATAAATTTGAAGATAGTATAAGCATTGCAGTATCATTATTTTACTCTTTTGCTTTTTTTTCATCATTTATTTTATGCCCATAGCCATCCCCCCTCACCTGTACCTGTCACCTCAGAAGGGTGGTGCCAGCTGGGATCTGAATCCCTAACCTTCCTACGGTTGAACAGGCTTCTGTTGTTCAAATGCTGGATAGTGCTATCCACCAGGCCCGGGTTGTTCAAACGTTGGATAGTGCTACCCACCGGATAAATCACTATCCAGTGGATAAGTATTAGGAAACCAATTGCTTTTTTTAGTAGATAGACATTTATCCAGTGGATAGTGTTATCCAGCTTTGGAACAACTGGGGCCAGATGTATCACTATCTAGAAGATACGTACAGTGTGAGGGAAACCTTAATGCAATATCCAATGGATAGAGATTTATCCAGCAGATAACATTATCCCGTTTTTGAAAAACTGGGGCCAGTGTTTACGAACTTTAAATGAACAAATTAACTTCCATCAGTTTACATTATCATTGGGTTATGGGCTCCTCATATTATATACTGTTCAATTTTTTTTTAAATTCCATACATGGATTGACAAGTTAAGTCTAGCGAAGTTAAGTCTGGTGAAGAGCATGGGAAGAGGGGTATGACAGAAGCAGTCTCCTACGTCAACAAGTTTTTGTGTTGTTGCTTTTGTGTACCCTCCCAAGTCTTCCCTTCCTTTGATAGCCCATGGAAACGTTTATTCATCTGCACACTTTTAGAATCCTGCTTATGCATCAAGCAAAAAAATTACCTGCATATACAGCTATTTAGAGAAAGGTTGTTGGATGCGACAATCCTGAAAGGCATTGTGGGTGGTTTTAAGTTCACTGTTCTTTAATGAAATTTGAAAGAATTGGTACGAAAGGCCGTGGAAATGTGTTTGCGAGTGCTAAAGGAAAGCAACAAAAGGAGGTTTGACAGGTACGGTCGTCAGAAACAGTGTATTGATCATATCCCATACTACCTTTCGGGATTGTCGTGTGCACATTTTTCCGACAACCTTTCTCGAAATAGCTGTAACTGTTATGTCTGCAAAGCTTGTCAGACGTCTGACCAACCACCACATTGTTTGAAAATATGCTGGCCATTTTGTGCTTGATCCACACAAAAAGCAGGATTCAACAGGTTTGCTGATCAATTAACATTTCCAAGGGCTATCAAGGGAAGGAAAGCTTGGGGAGTGTACTCTAATTCTACTTTTAATATTTTCATTGTTAGCAAGAGTGAGTACAAATAAAGACCATATTAGACATTATTAGACATGTATTTCCTCCCTAGTCTCCAACGCAGCTGTATTGTGTCATCATGCAACACGATGACACAAAAAAGGCTGTGTGGGAAGACTACTTCCTCCCTGGCTCTCCTTATGTTCCCGTCAAATATTGTTGCTCCTCTACCAGACTAAACCAAACTCATTACATTAGTTAAAAATTTGAACAAGTGTATAATATGGGGAGTCCATAATCCTGTGGTAATACCTATAATTTATTGACACAGTTTCTTGACTATTTAATTCATCTTAAAAAATAATGGTGGTCCATAGAGGTAGTTAATGCCCAGGTCCACAAAGGGATCCATGGACTACAATCGTGGACAAAAGTCTTGGGACAATTTTGCATTTCTGGGGCATTTTCCAATTAACACAGGCCCAGCCCCTCCCCTCACCCCTCAAACAATGTTGGATGCATGTATCCAGAATTTTTTCAGAGTTTCAACTTTGTATAGGGTGGGGGGAGGGAGAACTGCAAGAAAATTTTGAAAAGGATGCATTGTTTTAAGAGGGAACCGAGAAATAATGGAAAAACATGAATATTGCAGCACTGTCCCAAGGACTTTTGTCCAGGACTGTAGGTCCACAGGGGTGGTCCATGGACCAGGGGAGTCCATGTTTTGTATAGGTCCGCCTGTCCATGTGCATATTAATTTTATGAAAAGTCAAAAGGCAAATTCCCTTGAAAATGTCGAACTGGGTAAACATTAACATACAAGCTTAAAAGGACTTTTTAACACGAGTAATAAAGTTGTCATTAATTATTAGTGTTTGTAATATTATTTCTACTTCTGGCTCACCAATCCCTATTCCCAATCCGGGGTGAATAACAAACATGGGAGCATACTGGTTAGTCCACGATCGCAGCGCTTGAAGGAAATTGTCACGCCGCAGAACTTCGAAAACATGGCCAATCAAAGGTAAGGCACCTGGTGGACTAGGTATCTTTTGTAAAGGAGACAATCGTTCTTCTACAAACTTGAACACGAGCCAGAAGACTGGTAGCAAAAATGTCGACAGGAGTAAGAATTTGAGGCTGCAAAAGTCGCTTAAGGTCCCTAAGGCGTCAATGATCATTTTTCCAAACTAAGGCAATCTAACCACTGGGTATAACCACTTGTCAGAAAAGCCAGGAAAAGATCCAAGCTCATAGTGGAATTACTTGTTGTTTGTACCGCTTCTATAGGCTGCATTACGTACGCGTTTCTGATGCAACTCCAATCAGTATTTCCAGGCTGATGCAACGAGAAAACCTTCAAGGGAATAAAAATTGGTCTTTTTGTAATTCCTCGGGTTTTCATCGCTGATGCAATTTCATGTAACTCCGATTGTTGTTGCTTCACCCAGCTGCCGAAAAAATACTTCGATTCAGAAAGACTGGGAAAGAATGTGGGAAAAACGTCAGGATAGGGGTAGGGTTAGGAGCAAGGTTGCGAGTAGGGGGCTTTTTGTTGATTCTTTTGTATCATTATTTTTGACACTGACCATTATAACATTTATTATTAAAAACGTGGTTGATTCGTAGTTCAATTCGGAGTTCAGTTTGACAAAATATTATATTATTCTACAGGTATCTCACAAATCCCCGCACAAATCGCTCTCTTAGTCTACCACCCCTCCCACGAAAAGAACAGCGAAAAGAAAATGGCGGCAGAGTTTGCGTGACTTTTCTCACATTCAAACATTTGCGTTGTTTTCTTGTCCCTGGAATCATTTTTTAGACATCTGAAATGTTCTTCCTCATATTAGTAGTTCTTGGTATCATATGGGTTCTGTACAGGACATTTAAGGATGAGTTTTCGCCATTGCGAAAAATCCCTTACGCTAGTAGTCATGTTCCAATTTTGGGTCATGCATTGGTTTTTCTTAGAGAGAGAAACCACTTGAAGGTACTAAGCGACTGGAGTGAGAAGCATGGACCGATTTTTCGCTACAATCGTGGTTTTGGTAAGCTCAATCAGCTGCTCAATATCCAAGCTAATAATGCGGCATAGTTTTGTTGTTTTACTGCACACACTCTTAAACTGTATTATTTTTTTAGCCGAGAAATGGGCAAGAGGCGACTGACATTCCCGGGGGTTTGGAAATTTGACCTTTAAGCTGCTGTTTTATTAGTTTCTGCAAATAATATTCCAGATTATAGTTGTATTGACATTAAAATCATTATAGAAGTGGTAAATAGAGCATGTACACTCTGATCAATATGAGTTCCCTGCACCTAGCAGCTGTTCAGTGTCCTCAAATGTGCAACTTAAATTAATCAGGGGCACCCAACGAGAAGATAGTTCAAACCACTTAAACATAGCATTGTTAAACTTATTTTAGTATTTAAACAGTAGATATTGTTATGAAGCAAGAGTGTAGCGTGATTGTGAGATGGCGTGATTTTATTCCTTTTAGATTTTGTTATTAATAGTTTCACTCGTCTGTCAGAGTGACAGAGAACTTGATGACAGATCGGATTAAAAACTAAAACTTATAGATTCAAGAAAGTCACGATTTTGTGTAGTGTGTGAGCGAGCCATTGTACTGTGAGGATCGAAGCTGTGAAATAAACCCTGTTTTGCTTTAAACTGTGATATCGTGAAGAACGGCCCTCGGCATTCATGACAATATAGGCATGTTTTTATCCCCTAAAAACTTTTCATCTGTTCGGATTTCCTAGCTGAAAGTCTAGTGATCCGAAAATTATAGGGATCAAAACTTACCTCTTTGAAAATTTCAGCCAGAAAAAAGGCTCCCGAAAATTCTAGGTGACCTTTTTAGGGAAAAAAATCCGTTAAAAATAGGCAATTATACCATTTTTTAGATGTTCGAAAATCCTAGGAGAGGCAGGCATGTAAGAAATTTTACAATAAATGTTCCCAAAATTCTAGATCTCAAATCGTCTTCCGAACAGATATTTTCCAAAAACTGTCGTTGGGTGCTCCTGATTAATTAAAACATTTGGTAGTTTCTGGTAAAATCTTCTCTCAAGTTAGATCTAACAGCTGGTACAATAATTGAACATTACAATCAGTCTACGCCCAATTTCAAGACAAAAGGGTTGAAGGAATTAATGATTTGCAGCTGTTTTCTGAGTTTGTGGTGACCTACCCTAAATGAGGAGAATTTATGCCTGCAGTTACATTGAATTTCAATTCACACTTGGTACTAATGTACTTTCATTTATTCAAATGACCCCCCATGTAATGCTCCCTTATCTAAAATTGCCCACCAAAACCAATCAAGATTTTGAAAGTGACCCCCAGCAAAGTGGCAGCCCCCTCTCACAGGTAATAATTAAATGACCAGCCCCTTAAGATATTTACAAGAGTATTAATTACTATTGATTATATCTGCTTTTGTTATCCCTTTTTTTTGGACAGGGGACACCAGAGTCTTTTTGGCAGACCCTGATCTTATAAAACATGTTACTGTTACAAATTCCAAGAACTATTTGCGTTCACGATTTATATGCAAAGTTATGCCCAGCATTGGAAATGGTTTGTTTTCTTCCAATGGCAAGGACCACACTCTTCAGCGCAAAATGATCATCCCTGCATTTCATTACAGCAACTTAGGTCGGATGGTGAATGATTTTTGTGAAGTTTCAAATAGTCTGATCACTGTGAGTATTTCTGTTTTGATCATGAATAAGATGTTGAATTATATTAAGTCTTGGGACAAAATTGAAATTTGTGTCACTTTTTAATTGCTGCAAAGAAACCAATGAAATGACTTACAACTTCATATGCCTAACCCCTCATGCAATGTTGAACACATGTAGATGTACTGGCAATTTTGCTGAAATTGCATGGGATAAAGAAAGTGCATAATTTTGCAGTCGTTGTTTTGAAATAATAATATCTTGTGTGGTTACTGTAAATCCTCTATTCAGTCTCCCTTCTCAATTAAGCCCCCTCCCTCTCTCCCTCTTCCCCCCCTAGTTTCATGGGAAGAAAGTTTAAGCCCCTTCCCCTTCTCCCTTATTCTTCAAGACTAAATACAGTAAAACCCTACGTATAAGAACCTAAAATTTAAGAACCTGTGAGGCTGAAATTTTCATTTTAAGCACCCTTCACGTAAGAACCATTTCAGGCTGAAGTTTTGAAGTAGGTTCTTAATTTCCAAAGTACAATAGAAATCAATAACATGTGCATAACTTAGCACTATCTTGTATGATTTATGTGCCTTTAATGATATGCTTGCACTCTACTATATTCCATGTAACTAGCATCAAAATGTGTGAATAATTTAATAAAAAAGGCCACGCCCACCAACACAATTTATCATTTGGCCGGTTGATGAAAAAGAGGCTTATTCCATTTTATGATTCTCTCCCACTGGATGACAATATAAAGGAACAGAAATCTTTTGAAAAGACTGATGAAACTGTTCTTAAGGTAAATAATACAACAGTTTTTTTCTATCATTTTAATTTTACCGTCATAATTTTATCTTTGTTTTTTCCTGCTAGCAGTCAGCTCTCTCACACAGAGAACAAAATGATAGGAAAGCGAGAGAACTCTGCCACCGCTCATTGCATTTTACTATCATGTGAACACTAGTGTTTCCTTAATGACCACTAGCATTTTAGTCATGAGTGCAACACAACGTAACTACAAAGTACTGTCAACTACTCTCCCGGATAATCCGGGAGACTTCAGATTTTGGACCGTATCTTCCAGTCTCCAGATTAGAGTCTGAAATCTCCCGGGTAATCGCCAAAGCTGCCATTTCTTGTAGACTCGACTTTCCGACAATGAAATTTCAAATATTTTGCCTTGTTTGATCCAGTTATTTTACTGTTAACATCTAATGTTTCCTCATAAACTCCCGTATGCCATTATATTAAAGAAAACCAATCAGGACAAATGTTACTATGGTAATAACATATTTTTTGCGCGTTTTGTGTCACTGCAAATATTTGTGACTATCAGAGTCAACGAGAATTTTTTTGTGCAAATGACGTCATGTACTGTGTGTTATGATGCCTTCTATCTTTTGTTCCCTATCAATTCTCAATATCAGAAAACATGGGTTGTTGACAGCCCTGATTACAGAACCGGTTTGCGAGATAACAACCACGGACTTAGAGAATCTGAGTACTCTCGAAAAGAGTGAAACCCATGACGTTCTGGTTACTAGTCCTGATGCTCTACCACTGAGCTACAGGATACTCGAGGGATTTAAGGTCATTAGACTACAATGATGGACAAAAGTGATGTTGAGACACTTCTATGAAATGGCCCCTTTGACACAATTTCGTCCTTTTAAGTTTCCTAAAATTCGTTTAGACCTGTGATAAAAATCCATCTTTAAAAATTAGGGGTGGTCCACAAAGAGGTCCATGGACTAGGTCCATAGAGGTACCTCCACTAAAGAGTTATAAATGAGTAAACTTATCATAAACAATTGATTCAGCTTGCTTGCATTGGAAACTATGATTTTCACTTCTGCCGAATCTCATTGGGAAAAGGAGAAAGGGAGGAGGCTAATTTGGCACAATTTCGGTAGCGTTTCACGTTTGAAACTCGACTTGGCGGGTGCCAATGAAATTTATTTCGAAAGTAAACGGAAAAGCAAGTAAAGACTTATGCAGATAACGCCAGTCGCTAGCCGTTCGCAAGTGTTTCATTCGAGGCCCAGTTTTCAATGCATTATTCAGGATTACTGGGTTTTAAACCTTGAAGGCAATGAAAGACCATGAAATCGATAATGTTGATAAAATCGATAAAATCAATAGCGCTGACAACGCAAAAAGTTGTTACGATCGATTTTTATGGATACAATCGATATGAATGAAAACGTGATTATCGACAATTATCTATTTATCGATTGGTTTTCTGACCTAGCCGCGGCCTAGCTTAAAGAAAAAGACGTTAGAGTTTTTACTAAAAATTAATAATCCGGAGTCAGCCAAGCCGAACGTGCGCCGCACTTCTGTTATTTGTAAAATATATTTACATTCGGGTGGTCTCTCTTAAAAGCGGCGGATGGTTCCTTGAGGTCCCCTGTCCTAAACAAATTTATCTGTAAACCCTTTGCACTGTTTTGAAACAAGGCAAAAAACTGATGACGATGATGAAATATTATGCCTCTATTAAGATCATCAGAGAAAGACGCAAAAGAAGAGAAGAAGGGATGGCCGATTCCAAAGGAGATTTGCTGGGCTTATTGATGGACCAGAGGGACGAGGACGGCAGTGAAGCCATGGATGATGAACTTCTTCGAGCTCAGGTGTTCACCTTTATGTTAGCTGGTCATGAAACTACAAGCGTCTCCTTGACGTGGACACTGTATGAGCTGGCTAGACATCCTGAGATCGCTGAAGAGATCAGACGATAATCTCAAAGGGTGATACCAAATTTATCAGACCTGAGCTGGGAAAAACTGGCTGAGATGAAGTTTTTGGGAAATGTCATCAAAGAGTCGTTAAGACGCCATTCTCCAGCAGCTATGATGTTTCGAGTCGCCAAAGAAAATGACGTCATTGGCGTCTATGAGATTCCCAAGGGGACTTATGTGGGGCTAGGAGTTGATGTTGTTCACAATTCACCAAAGTTCTGGAAAGATCCACACGCCTTTGATCCAAATAGATTTGATGAGAAAGGTAAATTTGTCTTCTCTTTATCTTAAGTGTTCAGAAAAGCCTTTAGGCCTTTGCGACTTCTTATAAAAACAGACTGATATAAAAATGTCTTCTATAAAAATGTTAGGAGTGTACTTTTTCGGGAGTAACGTGATTGTGTGTATTGATACTGCACAGTGCACTTAATTCTAAAATGACTGCGATTTGAGTGGTTTCAGTCAGTACCTATATCGAGCCAAAAAATGACCCAGCATTTTTGTTTTTCAGCGGGAGGGGGGGGGGGGGGGGGGGGAGCCTGTACCTCTTTATAATGGTACAGATAATGAGCTATGCCCCAACAAAACAGCATTCCCTGTACCCTTTAATTTTAATCTACTGAGAGTCTTTCGTGGATGAGAATCCAGTCTATAAAATTGGGTGATCTGTGGTGTGGAAAATTCAGTGTTGCTAATCTTCTCTGAGATCTTTTTAAAAATGGCATGTCCGTACTGGTACAGAAACTGAAGCAGACGTTAACACAAAAACAGAAGAATACAGTGCAAACTTTGCTCTAATACTTAACAAAAACAGCAGAATACAGTGCAAACTTTGCTCTAACACTTAACAAACTTCAGCACACTTAAAGGGGCTGTGTCACGGCAGTCCGGTTTATTTTGTTTAATTTTGCCAATTACTCGCCCTCAATCGCTATGGAACTTAAACTAAGCAAAGAAATTACATGGAAATGACAAAATCAGAGATTCGAGACAAACAAATATGTCTCCTGAGTATTGTTTTTGAAGTTGCAAACGGCAGAGATCAACTTTGAAAAACTGTTAGGCTGAACAGTTTTCAAAAACCCTAATTTCAATCCGTTTCAATCTTCTTCAGTTTTGCCCATCCGTGGCATCTGTTGTATCTGTTGTGTTATTTTACAGGGGCACCCAACGAGAATATAGTTCAAAACCACTTAAACATAGCATTGTTAAACGTATTTTAGTATTTTTTAGTAGATATAGGCATATTTTTATCCCCTAAAAACTTTTTATCTGTTCGGATTTCTTAGCTGAAAGTCTAGTGATCCGAAAATTATAGGGTCAAAACTTAGCTCTTTGAAAATTTCAGCCAGAAAAAAGGCTCCCGAAAATTCTAGGTGACCTTATTTAGGGTAAAAATCCGTTAAAAATAGGCAATTATCCCATTTTTTAGATGTTCGAAAATCCTAGGAGAGGCAGGCAAACAAGAAATTTTACAAAAAATGTTCCGAAAATTCTAGATCTCAAATCGTGTTCCGAACAGATATTTTCCGAAAATTGTCGTTGGGTGCCCCTGATTTTAACCTTCCTTTAATGTTTTCAAGTGGTTACTTTTTTGTTTCTTTTAATTTAACTAGCATTTTGTAATTTCCTAATTTGGGTGAATTTCGTGACACAGCTCCTTTAAGCAGCAACTTTTTTGAGCGACGCACGTCAACCGGAAGTGGAAGCGGCACTCTTCAGCCTTGATCGTCTCTAAAAGAGTAAAATCACTTAGCAATACAAATTTGGTATCGTCAAGACATATTAAAAGAGAAAAAGGCTCCCTTCCGCTTGATTTGTGTCGCTGAAAAATGTCGCTGCTCAAACTCCCTTAATATAATAGCATTGATACTGATCATGCATGCTAGTGAAGTTTAAAATCGGTTTTCTTCATTCGGTTCTTAATTCCCCCTTATCTCCCTATCATCACTTAGACGGTTTGGTGTTTGATCTTTGGAATATTTGCACTGGAAAATCGCGCCATATAGGTGATCTTTAATTGCTGCAGCTTTTCTTTTTTTTTTCTCTTTGCAGATGACACCCATCCGTCCATACACCCGTACGCTTTCATACCATTTTCTGCTGGCCCTCGCTCTTGTATCGGGAACAAGTTTGCTTTGGCAGAGATGAAAGTCGTTTTAATCAGCCTTCTGCGGCAGTTTGCATTTGAAGAGATTCCTGGTTTCACTGTGACACCCTTGGTTCGACTTACAGCGAGGCCAGATCCGCCAATGCGGTTACGAATACGTAAACTGAATCATTAACGAATTATCAACTGCTATTTGCAATCTCAATTTATTTCATGGCTGAATCCCCACGCGGTCAATATGAAGCGAATCCATTTTTTGATAGGCCGTTGCCCGAGCGGGCAAGAAGGGCTCACCTTGACGGAGCTTTTGGGTTGGTCCCGCAAGAGAAGAGTTCCTTTTTTTGGCTATTTATTAAATCCTTTATTAACCAAGCCAGGGACCCATAACCCGGAGTGAACAACCTCCATGCGCTCATGTCACGGCGTTTCCACGGACCGGTTTAATTTTTAGAACGGTTTTGGCGCAAATTTTGAATATCTTTTAGTTTTAAATTCCACAAACCAATCAAAACATACAGACCTAAAAATGATATTTTTTGCTTTTAATATCGTTTAGTTTTCCTGGTGGAGATTCTATCTTCGCGGGCAAAAGTGCCGTAAAATGTGTCTTAAAATAAACAGGTCCGTAAAAACACCTTGACATAAACAAAAATGAGCCCTTCTGTGGTCGTGGTGGCGGGGGAGGTGGGGAGGGGGAGGGGGGTGGGGTCAGTCACCCGCGATACAAAGGCCATTTCCGAGTTCTCCCGCGCCTCTGTATCAAAACGAGGTTAAGTGCTCAGCCTTTGATTTGGAAATGATTTTTCATTCTCATGCAAATAAAACTCATTTGACTGAGGGTATTTAGACTGCAAAACAGTCGGTTTTTTTCTCAAAATCAGTAAAGAAATCGTTAAAGCGTGGCGTAAGAGTCTTACGCGCGTGAAGCGTGTGAGGCGTATTTTTAGCGTCTCTCCTCAGTCTCGCTTTCTGTTTTCAGCCTCGTTCCAGACCTTTTGTTTGACTGCTCGCGCGTACTTGAATACGCAAAAATACGGACTGTTTTGCAGTCTAGAGGGTTTTTGGAACTCGCAAGTAGCCTATTCTACGTAGTCTACTTCTTTGGACGCTTTGAGGCTCTTTGTCTCCGCTACGAGACCCAATTCTGTTTGGCTCTCTTAGGAAAAAGAACTAACAGAAATAAAACCTGTGGAACAAGGGTAGCTCATATTGGACATTCAACGCGATTCGAGAAGTAATTAAAGTCAGCGAACAACGATATCAATGTGTCCTGTCCTACCTTACCAGTTCTAAAGGGACCTTATGCACCTGTCAATGGCGACCCCGTTGGGGGAGAGGAAACCCGCAGGGGGAAGGGAGAACCCTAGGGCTGACCAAGGGGAATTTAAAATCAGTAAGACAAAGTTAAGAAATGTTCCAAGGGATACAGGGAATCTTGTAAAATAAAGTGCCTTGGGTCATGATCAGGTCTTTCTGAGTAGAAAATCTCCCTGGCATTCATCTCATGTAAACAGGTCACAGTAAAGAGAGACCTTGGAATAGGATTTTTCCAGATATGGAATATAAAATGTGTTACAGAATAGAGTCTGAGATAGTTTGACACATTAAAATTTATCACGATGAATTCAGTCAAAGGTTAGTACAAGGTGATATCAATTTGATTTAAATAAAATACTCTCCAGATCATGGAGATGTCCTATTCTTTAAGACTATGGTAATGGGTGCTTAGAATTCCAATGAACCGCAATTACCAAGTGATAATCTCAGACAACTTGCCTGCGTTTTACGAGGAAATTCTTTCACGCTTTAATGAACTACCGGCACGTTATAATAGCGATCCATATGGAAAAAGTTTCAGTTCAACAACAAAAAAATCGAAATGAAGGAAGGGCTTTCTTCAAAAAAAGAAAAGTTCACCAAAGGATCGACCGAGAACCTTTTCAACACTGATGACAACACTTTATCGCCGCACTGTTATGCAAACTCATGGGTATGATCTTCACCGTAAAATCATTTCCTTACCATTAGTGCTTTTTCCGAATATTCTTTGGCTAGATTGTATTCCCCCAGGGCTTTGTACACAGAAGCCAAGTTGTCATAACTTGCTGCTACATCGGGATGATCTTCTCCGAAAATCTTTTTCCTAATCATTAGTGCTTTTTCTTGAAACTCTTTGGCCTGATTGTATTCTTCCTGGCTGTAGTGCACTGAACCCAAGTCGTTATAACTTGTTGCTACATGAGCATGATCTTCACCGAAAATCCGTTTCCAAATTATCAGTGCTTTTTCGATAAGCTCTGTGGCTTGGTTGTATTCTCCCAGGTTGCGGTACACTTTTGCCAAGTTCAAATAACTTGATGCTATATTGTCATGATCCTCACCTAAAATCTTTTTCGAAATCACCAGTGCTTTTTCGTGAAGTTCTTTGGCTTGATTGTATTCTCCCAGGCTGCAGTACACTGTTGCCAAGTTGTTATAAGTAGCTGCTACATTGACATGATCTTCAACGTTAATCTTCTTCCAAATCACAAGTGCTTTTTCGTGAAGTTCTTTGGCTTGATTGTATTCTCCCAGGCTGCTGTACACTGATGCCAAGTTGTTATAACTTGATGCTATATGGGGGTCATCCTCATCCAAAATTTTCTTTCTAATCATTAGTGCTTTTTCGTTAAGTTCTTTGGCTTGATTGTATTTTCCCAGGCTGTCATACACTGATGCCAAGTTGTGATAACTAGTAGCTACATCGACATGATCTTCACCGTTAATCTTCTTCCAAATCACCAGTGCTTTTTCGTGAAGTTCTTTGGCTTGATTGTATTCTCCCAGGCTGCTGTACACTGATGCCAAGTTGTTATAACTTGATGCTACATCGGTATGATCTTCACCGAAAATCTTTTTCCGAATCATGAGCGCCTTTTTGTGAAATCCTTCCGCTTGAATATATTTTCCAATCCTATCGTACACTTGGCCACTGCTACAAAAAATATCCCCTTTTAAAAAGGCACCTGGGTCAGTATCTTCTATGTCCTCTAGCAAGTCGCATCCTAAATCGACCACAGTTTTAGCAAACAACAAATCACAAAAATGGCAACAGATTGAAGCAAGACGCCTCAACCAATCGGCAACCATATTCAAATCTACAAAAGGCGTCGACGTTCTCAAAAAAGTTCTCAGCTGATCAGAACTGCAATTTGGTGTCATGTGCTTAAGTAAAGATTCACAGTGGGGCCTCAGGGTCCTAAAAATCGCATAATCCTCGTTATTTTCTTCAAACAGGGATTTGAAAATCTTTCCTGCTTCGGCCAAGCCGCAATTAATCTCCGCTGATGTTAGCTTGAGGACTTCGCCTCGAATCAAAGCTTCATAAACAATTTTATGCAAGCGAATATATCTACGTTCATCTCCTTTCTCGGAATGAACAAGAACTAAAGAAGACCTAACAATCTTTGCCTTGATCAACTCCTCCGGCTGGTCTTTTGTTTGCGCTTCGACGAACTTTGAAACAGCTTCGAGTGGGAGATCGTCGTGAGCGCACAGCGAAAGAAAGGAGAATGCGTGACGAAGAACTTTATCGGTGTCTACAGTTCTTTCCATGGCCATTTCTACGGCAGCCATTGTTGTTGTAGCGTAGGCTAAACTCTCATTCGCAAGGACAGTTTCAACCTCTCTTCGTTGACCGTATGTTGATATGTCGCGGAGGTATGCCTTCCATTCATACTTTGAAGACCCACTGCTAATAACTGTTTGCACGTAGAAAGCAGCAGCAGCTAAGGCCAGGGGCTGAAAATCGAGAAAATCGGCGACATTTTCTGCTTGCTCTCGGTCTGAAATTTGTGAAACTTTTTCCAATAATTCTACTGCTTCGTCCAGCCTCATTCCTTTACTTAATGATTCATGATATGTATGAGGAGCGTTATGAGGAATTGTAGTGCTATCTTGAGTAGTAATCAGCACTTGACCATTTCCCCATTCTTTACTACCGGTTTGAGGTAGTAAGGCGTTAACTGAACGCAACTCAACCACATTATCTGCTATAATCATCCATTTGGTAAACTTAGTGACCTTGGGCAAAATCAAACGATGGAGCTGTTGAACTGCTTCAAGAGGCTTCTCTAATTTTAAAGATTCTAACCCTGACAAGGAGTATTCTGTTATCCTTAGGTGTCTTCCAAGAGTCAGGTAAGAAGCAGCAAGTGTCTCGATGCTTTCTGCGTTCAGCGTCGAAACAAAAATCAGATTTTCAACGTCACCCGTTCGTTCAGAAAAAAACTGTTGTCCGATTTCCCGTGCAATTTGACTCTTACCACATCCTGGATTTCCTGACAAATACACAGTACTAACTCCTCCATTGGCACTACTGGAAAGTTCTTTCATTTTCTTTGTAATTCTTCTAATGTCATGAGAACGCCTGATGATATCGTGTGGTGGTGTCGACGCGAGAAAGCAAAAAGGTTGAAGTTTCGCACTAATTTCTTGCGTGAGAGCCTTGTTTTCTTCTTTTGCAGAAACCAGATCAGCTTCTGTACTCTGAAGTGCACTTTTTGTTTCCTTCAGGTCACATTTTGTCTGATCTAACTCATCTTGGAGATCATGAACTTGTCTCTTAAAAGTTTCCACTTCTTTCGTTGGAAAGGTCTTCTGATTCTTTATTTCTTGGATCTCAGTTATTGCAAGACCAAGAGATGTAAAAGCGTTTAACAGTCTAACTATAGAAGTTTGGAGGTCGGCATCTGTCAGCTTAGCTTCCGTGATATGTGCGATCTCGTTTCGCACCTGACGAATATCATCGACCTCTTTCCGGACAGCTGGACTTAAGGTAGTACCAACGCTGTCTGAGTACAGGATGGCAAAAAACAAACAGGAAGAGTCCCACTCTGCCGTGTTTCCACTCTGTATTGTCGTTAGGTACCGGGCGTTTTTCTTGGGACTTTTCTTAGATTCTTTATTATAAAAATCACGACCATTCTGTGCTGTATCTTTCCATTCTCCAAATGAAGTTGCCTTATAAAGAAAATCCCATTCTTTTTTAAAGATTTGCCGCAGTCCTACTGGAACCAAATCGAATCCTACGTAGCAGAGTCTGAAGTAGTTCAGTTGCTCCTGCGAGTATTCCATGACCAATTTCTGATCCTGTAAGAGATACCACATTTTAGCTTGCTTTCATATGAAAGTTAGTGGAAAAAAGCTTGTTTACTTATGCTGAAATCTTGAAAGTTATAGTTGATTAGCATACAAAAACCACAGAGAGTTAAAAGATTCATTAAAGTAGAACCGAAGGGATACTTTAGGAATTTTTAAGTGGGGGTGTGCCGCTGGGACCTTGGCATCCCTAGCCTATACCAAAGCTACAATCATCGTCAAAAGTGTTGGGAAGGTTGCTTTTTTTACCTCTTTTTTTTCCTTCCTCTTCCCGCCCCTGGCCCAATGCTGAGCAAAACGTTAATGTTTGTGCGCGTACTTGTTCTTTTATATCCCAACATTGAATAAGGGGAACAGGGGATATTTAGCAAAAGAGAAAACTCTCTTTTTGGAGGATTAAAATAGAGTATTGTTAAATTGTACAACGTTCCCAATTACTTTTGTCTGTGATTGTAGTTCAGCTGAAATTTGCTACCCTATTCTAGACTAAACTCCCCAAATCCCCCACCCCCCCCAATTCTAGAGTAGCTTTTAGGCTGAGTTGCGTAAATTTAAACATGCCGATTTGATCTTTTTATATTTTTGAGTGGCAATTCCGGGTTTCACTAAAATCTTCAACAGATTGATCAGTTTCTTGGAAAATGATACCCAATTCTAGATTTAAACTCTTTGATTTATACACCCTATCCCAGAGTTAACAGCTTGAAAACCATACCCTTCGCAGTGGCACATACCTATATGGCCCATATATGGCAGCACCGAAGGATAAGAGCAAAGATTCCGCATTTCCACGGATGTATCCGAAATATGGAAGTATGAATTTCATGAAGTTTGGCATTTTTTGGGACTAAGAAAATAAAGATTGGTGGAGGTTTGAGAGGTCAGTTAAGGAGCGATTTGAGTGATTATTTCTCTATGAACCAAGTCTAACAAGAACGCTCTGACAGCGGCGTCCAGTCTAGCTTGCTTCGAGATTCGATCGAGAAATAGGGAGGCGATGAATTCTACACGAAACAGGATTTACTCGCTAAAGGTTTTTTACTTCCTACTTTAACGTCGTCGGTACTTTTTATTTGTCTCTGAATTGATTTAGTACACGTGTTAGCGACGACCGGAAATACGTCTGCGGTCGCAGGCTATACGCATGTATAAATACACGAAAATTCAAGGGCCTCGATTCCAGAGAAATTACATCATTGGCAGAGATCAAAAAGATGATTTACATGGCACGTCATTTCAATATTACTTTGGAACAAGTGAACACTACTGAGTGGTCGAAAAAAAATGAGAATACTGCGATGGTGGGGTGTTGTAAACTTTCATTGAAGTCAAATGGGTCTTGTGATGAGCACGCGATTTATTTTCGGCGATAGAATTAGTGGACCGACACGTCTGAAAAGCTCTAAATTTAATCTTTCCTAAGCTTTCTTCGCAAAACATGCGTGGCTTCGATCACGCAACGATTCTTATTCCCAGTTTCCACGGTCTCCTCAAGGAACGCCTGGCACAGTGACCCCTAAATACGACGAAAAACGCGTTGCAGATATGAGTCTCGCTGCTTACGCAATCGAGACTAATAAGAGACGCGAAGGGAGAGAGAGAGGTAAAGACGTAAGTATTTTTTATGCTCGTCTAGCTCAGAAATAAGACCGCGAGTGGGCTTTAAATACGATTGCCAGGAGGATCTGAGTGTAGTAATGTACGACACCATGGACACTGTGAGGCAATTGTCATAGGATTTTGATCTCCTACCTTTATTTATTTATTTTTTATTTATTTATTTATTTATTTAGTCACTCACAAAACCTTACACAACATGAACAAAAGGTGTTAATTAAATTATAAAACTAATGTGACAAGGAAGCCTAACGAAGCTTGAAGCTTATATTAATAGGTTTCCTTCAACTACCTAGTGAACTAAGTTCATGGCTGAGTGCAGAGTGAGCAAGATCAGAAAATTAAACGACAGATCGGCTATCAGTGAGATAATTCTTTAAATTTTTTTTAAAAATTTTTTTAACATTATTTTGAACATCACTACTTGAATTTTGATCTGTTTTGAGAAGTGTTCGTCAAATAAAGAATTTGGTATTTAAGATTTTCCAAGAATTGACTGAAAAAACAAGTAAACAAACAAAAAACAAAAATGTTAGACTGATTGTTACAGCTGACAGTTTTAGATGAGACATAACCTGCGATCAGGCGATTTTTTTTTTTTTTTTTTTGGCGGGAAAAAAAAAATCAGGCGTATTTTTTTCCCCCGCCCAAAAAAAAAAAATCGCCTGATCGCAGGTTAGATGAGACAAGACCACCATTCGGTGGGGGTTCATTGGGCTGCCGACTGCGTGATGCAGTGCTTTATTATTTTGGGAAGTATACATTATAATTACGCTTTTTGCCGGCTTGAGTGTATAGCTGCTCCTAAACTGTGAAATGGGAAAGAGATAGCCTTTTGAAGTAAGGAACTATTGGCATAATTTTTGATTTGGACATTTTCACCCATCACCCCCTTACCCCATCTCTCCGCCACCAAAACTAAGCATGTCAGTACTAACGGAGCCTTCTGGAAGTGCCGCCACCATTTTGTCTTTTTTCGACATAGATGAAGAAAGGTATGAAGATGAAGAAGGTATTTCTTGATTGCCCTCACAGGTAGCAACCTAAAACTTTGGAGACGACCAAAGTTTCCCAAAGACATCTGTTACGAAAATCAGTTGAAAACTCTACCCCCGCGTGTATTTAAATCGTATGTTTATTCCATCAAAGTATTCCATATTTGAAACAGATTAGAGTCCAAGTATATGCACGATGAATTAGATCCCGATCGAGCTTCCAAAATTCACGACGAGTTTAACATCACGTCGCAAATCCAAACATGTTACCCTGTTATAGGAAATTAACGCTCCATGAAATTTAGGTATTGGAAATTAACGCGACTTAAATTAACGCGAATTTAAGGGCAAACGACTTTCGAATAAAGAAAATTAACGCGAAAAAGGAGATAGAATTTCATAATAAAGGAAATTAACGTGATTATCTTGGCCGAAATCAAAGGAGGAGATATTGACATCACTTCTGACAGCGACAACGATAAAGATGAACTCGAAATATTGTAAACCTTCGCCTTAGCTTTTGTGAAAGATGAAAAATAAAGGGTAAATGGAAAGAAAGAAAGCTTGTAGTTAATGTTTTTTAGGTGTCAAGAATGTCTGGACAGGTTCCAAAATTGGGGTTAGTAAACTGGAAATTAAGAGCGCGGAAATTAACGCTGCACCTAGTTAACGTCCCAGAAATTAACGCTCAACAAAATTAACGCGACTTAAATTAACGCGAATTGTAACGATTCGCGTTAATTTCATGGAGTGTTAATTTCCTATAGTACAGTAAATGCACAACAAGTTATGTTTTCTAAACAAGCAAACGATAAATTTACGATGGCCCAAACGGTCAAGAAAAGTCAAGATGGTTCCCAAAACAGACAAACAAACAAACAAAACTCAACATATTATCATATCAGATTACAAAAGCACTTGGTATACATGTAGGTCCGCAATATGTACGCATGCGGTAGCAACAACATCCGAACAGATAAATAGCTTTTAGGGCAGCCAAAATTAACCAAATACTTAACAGGCTTCTAAAGTATAGAGAAACCATATGAAACACCTCTGACGTATTTGGAAACATTCTGTCGTTGAGTGACCCTGTTTATTGGTCTCATGTAAGGTCATCCAATACATTATTGGATTCTTGATTCCAAGCTATGGAGTCCAGATTCCAGGTACTGGATAAATTATGTTTTCGGATTCCTTGTCAGTGGATTCGGAATACGGATTCCAAAGCCCAGTATTCCGGATTCCACAAGCAAAAATTTTACGGAGTCCGGGACTCTGTTTATGTTATCGTCAGGAAACGCAGGAAGTCTCACTAAAACCACCCAATCAATTTCTCGAGAAAATTAGTTTTGCCTGATAAATACGCCAAAATAAATCCTCCGAATACGCTTTCTCTACATTTTAAGGATAGATTTTCATTTTTTTGGGATCTTTTTCAGTTTTTCGATACGACCTCCCCGAAGTTTGCTAATTTGCAAGATTTTTCGATGACCCCCACATTGAAATTGTGAGAAAGTACCGTACAAAAATCGTATTACTTTTGGATAAAATCAGTCTAAAATTATAAGTGCAATTGAGATTTAGCTTGGTAATACACAAATGTCGCTGTCTCTTTGTTATTTTTAAAGTTAACGGCAATTTGGCAATGGTTTATAGGACTGTGACTCCCATGCATGATATCGTGACATTGATTTCCTACACGTCACGCACCGACCTTTGACACTGTCATTAGACTTTATGTAACGTCGAATAATGGGTGAGCGAGGTAGCTTTATATTCCGTTTCCTTTGGGTTTAACAGCGTGGAGGAATTTTCACGAAATCTTTATTTGACTGCACGAAGCCCTTATGCAAATACAGAACACCTGTGTAGATAGCATATCCTGACTTCACGGCTGTCAGTCAACACGGGATTGCAAAAACAGAAACAATAAAGGTTCTGTCAGAGGATGCCTTCAAAACTGAGAAAAGTTAGACTTTGGACTGGCATAAAGTCGCTTAAAATGGGTATTGGGATTGAGAATGGCATCAGTAAGATGCATAAAAAAAATTTATATACATATGTTTAAATTTGCAGCTGAGCTTGATAATTAAATTACTTTGGCGCAATTTTTTTACAACCAGTCTTGTGTTGTCATTTTTTCGGTCTACAAGTCTCGCCCGAAAAACTAATTTTCATCATAAATCATGTATGTCACGAAGTAAAATAGAGCCGAGCTAATCTTTAAACGTAAACGTTGATTTACCTTATTGAGGGATGGCCTGTACCTTCTCGCATTTTTGGTCAGTGGAGTCAAAGTCAAAGGCTAGCTGGTCACGTAAAATCCTATCACTAGCTATAGTACCAAGCTCCAAGAATATATCTAGCCATAAAAAAACTACTTCAATTTCAGTGGTTGCGAAACAGAATTTGAGCAACTAAGCTTATTCTAGCCAGAAGTGCCTGTTTTCAAATGCCAGAAAATATCCATGACCTTTCCGGGGCAATTTCCCCGGACATAGTGATGAATCCAAGAAAAACGCAGAGCGGGGTTGTAGCTTGGCTCAATCAAAATTCATAATGGAAGCCACTGGTGAATTCATTCCAGTTGGTTCTTGTATGTTATGTAATCTTTGACATCTTTCTTCTTTTGTAATTTTGTAATTCGTGCAGGGGTAAAATATTTTTTATAGAGTATGACGTCATTCTTGAAATCAGCAGCCATGGGGCTCGTTTATATATGGTGAGCCAATGGCTTAGCTGGGCTGGCCCGCTTTACTGGGATGGCTGGTCAAATTGTGGTTGTGTTGATATAAAGGGCGGGCTGACCCACTAGCTGAGATCTCGGCTCGAGCAACTGGGATCTCGTCAGCCTGGCTTCTCATACAAACACAACAAAAATTGAATAAGGAAACAAGGCATCTGAGCCGAGCCAGCACGAAAAAGCGGGGAAGCCGGGCTAACTTCGTTGGCTCACTTCACATAAACAGCTTCAATTCAGTGATTGCGAAACAGAAATTGAGCTTATGACTAATCAGAAGTGTCCTTTTTCAAACGCCAGAAAAATCCACGACATGACTATCTTCCCGTTGTACCACATGAGCTTGGATTGGGTGGCGAAAATTTACGTTTTTGTGCAGAAAACTAGAAGAATGGTTCGGTCTGGAATCGCTTAGGGTTTTCTAGGAAACTACCTAGATAACTAAATAATAACTAAATTCAAAGGGGATTTTAAGAAGTTTCTTTTTTTGACGTTCCAATCTAAGCCGAATGACGACAATTTCTTAGAGGCCAGGTCTGGATCTAGGGGCCAGGACTGCAAACGGGTGTGAAAAATGACATTTTCGGTCTGAAATAAGGTCAGGATTTAAAGAAAAGGGCGGCACACCCCCCCATCAAGAATTCCAGGGGTACCACTGGGTTTATTTCAAATTGTCAACATTTTCTGGCTGGCCCCTCTAGAGAAACTCGCACCTTCGGCGGTCTTTCATCTCTCGTGCTACGTGTGGGCTAACCACATAAGAATTCAAAATGCCTGGCTTTTCACTGTCCCGTCAGGGCAAAGTTAATGTCAAGTGAAATGTGCCTGGCGGGACCATAACTAATACGAAATAGAGCAATTCAGAGACATAATCGTATATGTCATAACTAGTCGAGTCTTCCCACTGTCTTCCACTGTCAGCTATGTTTGCGCTTGCTACCAATTATTACGTTTGAAGTTCGTCGACATAACAAAAAAAAAGGGGTGTTTGGAGCGATTCTTGCACAACAGGGTTTCAAATCCAACGGCGCGGGTGGGATAAGGGGGCGGGGGCTTGATTTTGTACAATGAACAACAAGACCAAATACAGCAAATAGCATAGAATTGCGAACCAGTTTTTGTTCCTCAGTAGAGGATATGTACATATTGCGTAACTTTTGGTCAGCCGAAATGATAGCAGCTCTGGTAACGAAAAAAAAAAAAAAGGAAACCAATACTGTTACTTACCCTACTGATTGTTCATTTTAGCAACCGATTAACATGTGAAAATTGCAGGAAAAAACTGTTAAGCGGGGTTTACTGTTACAACAGTTAATGTAACTTGGAAAAAAATTGTCCTTTGTCCGTAATAACGTATTAGGATTTTGGAGAAAATTTTATTTTTGAGAAAATTTATGCATTTTTTGTCGGGACACTCGAAACTGTTTCATATCCGGGTGTCCGTAGAGCGAGGTTCCACTGTACCTTGCCTTTCAGGTATTTTTAGATATGTGTGATCCTCTAGACATGTGTGAGTATAGTAAAGGCTGAGCTCATTTTCTTTGCCTATATAAATTTAATTAAAAAACTGCAGCCTCTGATTTAGAACGTTTTACTATAGGTGGTTTCGCTTTTGTTCAGTCAGGAAAGTATCTTAAAAGTATACGGACAATTCCATTTCCGGTTCATTTGTCATACATATTGCGTGACACATGGAATAATGTTTTGGCAGATGCGAGGTCATGGAGAGTTTAAAGCGCCCATGGAATGAGACTTATCGTACTAAAAATGAAGCGGGTAAGTGTTAAAAACTCAACCGAAGGGTACACAAGTGAGACTTGAAGAAGCATGTCGAAGTCTAGTGGTGTTTTGCCCGAGTCGCAGCACGGGGCCACGTTAGTCTTTGCAGTCACGATTGCATGCAGATAGTTACCGCCGAAATATGGTGCGTTTCTTGTTGCTTTTTCTTTACATCGGACTTTATTGCCCCCGCAGGGATTTCGCCTCGAGCGAAATCCCGAGGAGGCACCCTAGTAACTCGCGCGTATATTAAGGACAGTACTTACAGTTCAAATATACAGTCAGTATACTAGAAAAAATCTCGATTTGCTCGAACTGGGGCCGCGAGGAATCGGTAGGTAATGATGACGTTTCTATTGTTTGCGCCCGCAAGTACTAAATGGTTAGGATGACGTAAAGACAGAAAATCCCGAAGGGACCGCTCAGGTAGATTTTGTGACATTTATTGTGCAGTCATACTTCGTTACGCAGTGACATTCTGTGGAGCAGTTTGTTTTGAAAGTTATGGACCAAAAGACACTCGTTAAGCGCAGGGGAGGTTATAAGGTGCGTTTGACTGTGTATATATAAACACTTGGAGGGTTTGCCAGACACGAGTTCACAAATCTTTGATTTATATTGGAAACCTTGCCAGACACTCTTTCTCTCTCTTTGACCGGAATAAGACTCAGCCCCAAACAAGCAAGACGAGTGAACAACGGCTAGCTTATCACTAGCAGATTGATGGACATTTACAGAAATTCGCCGACAATCAAATTCTGTGCTGACTTATTCCCTGCAGATGTCCTTCCGTTATAAAGTTTCAAATATGATTAGAATGCACTAGCGTGAATCGATCAAACTTCCTTTTAATTTCTAAGGCTTACTTTCCGGCAAATAAAATGAACTGAATGTAAAAACGGAAAGAGAAATAGCAAAAAATTCAACTTCTTATTAAATCTTTTCCTTTGGTTTAGAATAAAATATTCTCGAAACTGAGAATGTTTTGATCAAAGCTGTGTAAATCGAGCTGAAACTGTGCATGGAACCTTGCGTTTCCTGTATTTATCTCACCTATTGTATGGAATATGTGTGAAAATCTTCATTATGAATCGGTATATTTCAAAGAGCTACACAATCAGCAAGAACACTATTGACCGACAATATACAGAGCGGGGGCAGCTGTAGTGTCAACTATTACTAGTTAGAGTTTATTAGATATTCGTATCGTGATAAGTGGTGAAAATATGTGCCTTTCAATTTTGTAGCGGTTACTTCCGTTTTCGGTCAGTGTAAAACGCAGACTGCGGACTGCAGACTGCAGACTGCGGACCAGGGGTAAAATGCAGACTGAGTGTAAAATGCAGACTGCAGACTGAGAGTAAAACGCAGGTTGGGGTAAAATGCAGAATAAAGACTGTAGACGTTTTTAAACATTTGTGCTCCTTCTTCTCTTAATCGGTGAAATAGCTAGCCGGTATCAGTTACACACTTCGCTTCCTAGTCGAAGTGCATTGCACATTCGCCAGAAGTTTCAATGAACATCCGCACAGCTTAAGCCTGCGTACCTTGATTTGCAACACTTTCATAGAAGGTCATCCAAATTTCCTGCAGAACACCTTTTTTTGTTGTTGGAATGATTTACTCCCTTTTTATCGCCATAATTCTTCCTGTACAGTATTTTGGGTCAGCAGCTTTCATTTAAGTGTAAACGTCGTGGTGTTGTACCAATTGACGGTCCCTGATCACGAATGTAGAAAACTTCGCATCTAAAGTTGAAGTGTGAAGTCTCTCGGACGGAAATCAAAGAAAGACTATCGTCAACTCGTGGGTACGTTGTTTAGAAAATAATCAAGTAGTTATCACCTCTGGTTTTCCCACAGTGAATTTTAGGAAATGATAGAAATTCAGATTATAAATATACTATCCTTGTTCTGGAAACACAATACTTTTCTTGCTGTTTATTGCACTTTAGTAACAGTTATTTAAGTATATATTTAAAAACAAAAAAACAAAAAAAAAAAAAAGCAAAACAAATAGGCAAACAAGACAAAACAAAAAAGAC